>NW_017386070.1:210105-487678 GCF_000237925.1 Schistosoma mansoni | reverse complement strand
TAATAATAATAATAATAATAATAATAATAAAGATGATAATAATAATAAGAATAATGACTGATAAGATGTGTAGATAAACTAAGTTTAAGATATAGAAATGAACATTAATCAAATTAATGTCACCATATTACAAAATTGATTATTAATTATTGATTATTGATTATTATTTAGTTCAGACGGGACATAGAGCCGACATTGAGCAATCTTTCACAGTAATATATCGTGTAAATAGCAGTCTACCTAATTCTGTCAGACAGAGAATCCTGCAGACGGCTGAGGCAATTGCTATTCGGATCAAAAAGCCAGAGCTCTGCATCCAAAAGAAATATGTACAGCCGCTCCTTTTACCCTGGCCAACTTCAGGGTCAACTTGTTAATAATCAATTTTGTAATATGGTGACATTAATTTGATTAATGTTAATTTCTATATCTTAAACTTAGTTTATCTACACATCTTATCAGTCATTCTTCTTCTTCTTCTTCTTCTTATTATTATTATTATTATTATTATTATTACTATTATTATCACACCTGCTAACCTTTTAGAGAAGTTTATTCATCATCCACCCCCTATCTACTATATCTGACCTAATTTATATTATTCTACATATTACGTAATTTCTGATTTGTAATCCCACTGATAGAGTTACATCAGTTACAAATATATTTTGAAATATACCTTAAACAATTTGTTTGTTTAATCTTCTTTAATGATAGATTATGTGCAAAGTCGAATAAATCGAAATGCTAGTAAGAATGGTGTACAATGCGGACGATTACTGTGTCCAGTTATAAAATGAAGTATCAATATATCCCAATAACAGTTTTTGGAAATTAATTTTTGTCCATAGATTGAGAACTTGCTTAAGTTGAACCGTTAACTTCATAGTCTCCAATTATCTAAGCGAAGTATCTTTGAGATTGTTGTGATAATAATACAATATTAATTTCCATAATGCTTGAAAACTGAAGTTGTCATTAAAACATCAGTCATACGAATCAAACCCAGTATTGTTAATTCATTTTGACTGTAACATTCAAATACTTACTGTAATGTTAAGAATTTGTTAACAATAGCAGAAAGTGAAATACATTCAGCAGGTGGTCTATAAGTTAACTTTAATCGTTATCCTCGAAACAGAACTTCAATGTACGCTTTACAAAAGATTTGACTTTACACAGCCAGAAAAGTTACCATTTCTAAGTTTGCTAGATGTAATCAAACAAAATGGTTTAAGATATACTTGACTAGGAGATGGTATTCATGCGTTTCCAGTGTAGAATGTACGGTGTTAGTTAGTTGTAACCAATCAAGAACTGGTTCATATTCCTCCGTTGGTACAGAAACATAAATATGTTAATACAACCCTCTTCTTTTCGGTTATGAATCTAATAAACCGAATATGAGAAAAAGAATCAAGTAAGAGTGGCTTAACTTCTAACAGGTATTTATGGATTTAAAAAAAACTTTTTACAACATATCCTTATAGTGTACAAAGTTAGCCCACTGTAAGAGTTTCAGAATAAACTATTTATTCTTCATTAGATGTTCTTCGTAAAGGAATTGATACTTTCTGAGCTTGAACTTTAGATGTGACTTTACTGCTTAAATAACAATCGCATATTTTATTTCACATTTTGCTTGTTTCTAATGAAAAGTAGGAAAGTAAATTAACAGTTCAGTCACAATTCAATCACATTGGTTGGTAGTAGTGTAGTGGAAGCTACGTTTGTAAGTAGTGTGTAGAGGAACATGACGTCGAAGTTTCAGCAGTTGTCAGACGGAGTTAAGATTTTCAGTGCGTCAAAACGCGGATCCGGTATAAGACGTTGAGACCATACAGATACGCCAAAAGATGCAAATAGAAGATTGAATGTTATATATATGTATTATCTAAATACTTGGTAACCTCCTCCTACTTGTAGTCATGTTTCACAGCAGTACAACATTTGTCCAGTGAGTCCAATCTTCTTTACCCTTTGACGTTCTCTCTAGAAGATGACTGATATTAAAGTGCATCTCTTACTTTGGCAGATTGTGTGTGCATCGTTTTCCAGTCTACGGTTACTGTATGTCTAATAATTAGAATAAATCGATTAACAAACGAACTAGGCTAATTCTATAGACAAAATTCACTACTTAATGTAGTTTAATATTTCTTATCTTCTTATTCAATCATTTTTAATTTCTAGAAAAGGAAACAAACAAACAAACTTGGTTCTTCTACAATAACCTACCTCATTAGAATAGAAATGTGTTTAAATAAAAATTGTTCAATAAAGCGTAAAGTAGAGATTTTCGTTAAACATATTAAATATTGTGCGTAGTAATTTTACCATTAGAGAAACTAAATATATGATGAATTGGAATTGTATTAACAGTTGACCAACAGATCTAGGAAAGAATTTAGATGACTGGTGAGTGAGATAAAACGACTTCACTTCATTAACAACAACGACAACAATAAAATAAGGCAATACAAAAGCTCTGCTGAAAGAGAATATCACTCAATTGGAGACGATACTTAACTGTAAGGTGCCATTAAGCAGATTCAACTTTATTTTGACTAGGTCTGTTTTCCATGCATTCAAAAAGTTCATTGAATGAAAAAGTATAATAAAAACACAGTAAATCAACGCTTTTTGTCTCAATTCTATAAATATTGTTCAAGCTTGACAATTCTATCAAGTCATTTCGAATATAAGATATCGTAAGAACTTGGCCTATTCAAAACAAATCAATTTGAAAGTAGGGATCGTTACTTAGCTTACTTATGTAGTGCTAAGAATAATAAAACCATTCGTTATCCTCTGTTATTCATATAATTTTTACATTATGAACAGATTTGTAGAATTAATTCATTTTTGTATTGTGCTTCTGCTTATAGATTTGTGCAATGTTACGCAAAAATTTGTGAAACAACCAACAGCACTAGTATTAACAGGATTATGAAAATAAGAAAAACTAGTAGACTGAGTTGGTCGGTTTATTAAAACGATTTATTTTCAGTTGCTTGTATTTTAAATTGTGGATAGTTTCAACTCGACTGGTTGACTAGTTCGCCTGATTGGAACTCTGGAATCGACTCAATTATGACTTGTTTATTTGTTGATATCGCTGTATAAGCTTAACTTGATTAGTCATGTTCCTTTTGTTTTATAAAATATTGAACTTAATATGTAAAATATATAGCTTTAGTGCTCATTGCATGTGGCCTTCCTAATTCGCTGCATTTATTTATTCTGTTTACCTTTTGTATCGGATTCACACGAAATCTGAGCTACTGAGAACAAAACATACTTGAACGAACAAATAAATCAATAGAATGTATCAATGTAGATTACGATGAGAAAATCTCTATGATTCCTTCACCTAATGCCGAATTAAAGATGACTGAAATATTATTGAGAGCTCTGTCTCAAGAAGAACAAGTTTATTAGTGTAGCCATATAGTGAGCAACACATGTACTCCATACTTATTGGGTGAATCAATAATTCTGATAAACATTTTTCTATTTCAGTATCTTATAGGCAGTTTTTTGTTTGATGAAGACACTAAGTGCACTTGCATTTTTCTGTTGGCAACAAGAGATCTAAAGTGTTATTTCTTGGAAATTCATACGCCTAATTAATAATTTATCTTATACCAATGCTTGTTTTACTCTTTACAACTAGCTAGAGGATTTATATTTGTTTAACGAAAGTGAAGTCTTTTGATTATCTGTGAATTTTAATAACCTGGACAATTTATACACTGAATGATCTTGAAACTTAGAGAATGATATATCAATAATTCAATTATCCACGGAAGCGTTGCTTCCATGGGATGGAATTAATATCATATCAATTTATCCATTAATCGAGGATCACAAAACATATTCCTCGGGTGCAGTAAATAACTCACTAGCTTGAATTATATAACCTGAAATTCGTTGTCTAAAAATAACTAGAGAAATAAGTAGGAACAGTAAACATTTTACAATACAAATACAAATGATAAAACAATTTAAATCAGGGCTAAATTATACTTCACTAGTTCTCTGTATTTTATTTTTGACTGACAGCTGAGATTTTAAAATCTGAAATAAAGTCTCTACATCAGATTTAGGGTAACGAAACAGTAAAAAGGTTTAAAATGCATGCTCTGAAATAAAGTCAATGGCACAAACATTTCGGAGATATCCATTCTATTTAATAATGAAGGGGGTTTCTCCTTTTTAAGTAAGGAAATTTCTGTGACTTAACGTAAATGAGAAGTGTACAATAATGCTGAACTCATTGTTCGATTTTAATCATCAATGGATACTTTTAGTTTCTGAATGAATAAAACTGTGATGAAGAAACTAAGGAAAGGGAAAAATGTAGAACTTGAATAATTGTGTTTTAAGGATTACTTTATATCGAATCTAAGACATTTCGTATAAAATTGCTGTGTTGTCACCGTGATTATACACTTACTTCAAAATTTATTTAAGATACCATCTTTTATCGTTCAAGAATAAATCGATGGAAAATGTGTCACTTACTTTTGTAGTAAAAATGTCTCACCTGAACACTGATTGACATTAGCAATATTTAACCTATTGTAAATCTATAGTTTGTGGTCGTTCTGGTTTACGATGATTTCCAGCGAGCTTCTTTGTTGTATCATACAGTTGTCGCATGTTTCCTTCTCTTGCATCCTGTTCCACCGTCATTGCTAGACCTTGCACATATTAACGTTTGTCGTTTCTGATACTCCTCTTCACTTGCTTGTTTACTTCTGTGTATTCGACTTGTGCCTTGGCTTCTTCTGCTCTTGTTCGGCTGGTATTGATTGCTGCCTTCTCGTTCCTCCTTTCTTCAATCTTATCCAGTGCACCAACAGTGATCCATCCCTTGTGATGGTGCTTCTTGTGGCTCAGAACCTCCTGACATGTTGAAGTGATTGCCTCCTTGATCCATTTCCAGTTGTTCTCCATGGTAGTTCCCTATCCATTGAATAGATCATGAAAGGCCTGGAACTTATTGTTGAGGGCCATCTTTAATTTGTTGATTTTGTCAGTATACCGAAGAAAAGGCGTAATAAAAGTTTGTGATGTTGTCCGCCACGTTGTTCAATGCTTCTGGAGTTTGAGTTTCATCATGACGACCAACAAGTGATGATCTGATACTATATCAGCTCCTCTCCTCCTTCTCATATTCTCCATCGTCCTCCTGAACTTTTGTTGATGCAGATATGGTCGATTTGATTGTGTGTAGTGTGATCCGATGAAGTCTATGTGGTTTTGTGAATGAGTTTGTGTGGGAATATAGTGTCGCCTATCACCAGTTTATTGAAGGCACATAGGTTTGCAAATCTCTCACCATTTTCGTTCCTTTCTCCCAGTCAATGTAGTCCTGTGACGTCTTGATATATCCTGTGTTGTCCATTCCCAACTCGGCATTTAAATCTCCCATAAGAATTATCAGGTCCTTCGTTGGGCACTTCTCGACGGTTGATTGCAGCCTAATGTAGAATTGATCTTTAATGTCTTCGTTGTAGTCGTTGGTAGACACATAACATTGGATGACGTTCATTGTAATGCCCTCTTTCTCCGTCTTGAAGGAGGCTTTGATGATCCTTGGTCCATGAGATTCCCATCATATCAGTGCATATTGTGCTTGTTTGGACAGAATCAATGCGACTCCTTGTGTGTGTGGTGCATTTTCTTCTTCATGACCGGAGTATAACAGAAGCTCTCTTGAAGCTATTCGTTGTTGTCGAACTTGCGTCCAATATGTTTCACTGATTCCGAGCACCTGCAGGTTGTATTTTTTTTCTGCAGCAATTTGGAAGACTCTTCCGGTCTCCAACATTGTACGAGCATTCCATATATCTATAAAAATTGTTGCTCTGGTTGTTAGAAGGTGCATCGGCTTCATGACTTTCGAAGGAACTCGGCTTTCATCATGAGATGTCATAATTCTTCCTTCAACTTGAAGGGCAGAGTTTAAATGGTTTGAATAATTTTTTCTGGTTAGCGTTTTTTTAGCGAGTTAGTTTACTTCGGGATGGAATCGCTAACCCCATACTCAACCTTCCTTCTTTATCCGGGCTTGGGACCGGCAGTAACCCCTGAGGGGCTCCGGGCGGAGTTCTCTATCATCCTAAGGTACAGCGTATCACTAGATCCAAAAGTCATTGGTTCGTTGTTTAAGAAGTTCCAAACTTGGATGTAACAGATTATGTTGATTCGAAAATTTCATTTTTTTTTATCTTCACATTCAATTTCTATAAAATGAAATGGATTTGATGTTCAAATATTTAGATAATACTAGTGAGTATAGATCAAGTTACATTGATAAACAAATTATTTTTTGGTAAATCACTTGATGATCTATTCACTTATTTATTTAGTTTTATTCATTCAAACAAAATGATTATCGACAGCACAACTGATAAAACTTGCTAAATCATATATTTAATTATCTTACTGTCCCATTTATCGACTTGTAGAATTCCAAACTCTCTCAGTATTTTCGATAAATTTCATTTGTTTTCTTTCTGGTTGGTAATCTATCCCCTCTACACCTATTTACTTATTGCTTCGTTTTGGCCTCGCTCATTCACTCTTTCTTCCCTCAAATATTTATTCGGTTATCCGTTTAATAAATTCCTGAGAAACAACCATAATTTTTAATTAGAAAAATGTAAGATAAGGGAGAATCATCGAATCACCTACAAACGATAATCTACTAATTAGTCGATCGATTTTATTTATTTTTCTTGTATATCTAAAGAAAGTTGAAGAAAACAAAAGTTGTTATCCATAATTGATTCTGAATGTTGTGTAGAAGTGTTATGGCCAGAGGGCTTTTTCGTTTCTTCAATTCTGAGATGATGTACCATATGAAATACATTGCAGTAGTTTATTTCAGTCTCTGTAGAACAAGCAACAGAATGCTATTATTTTGTGGAACTAGTTGGAGCAGTTGCAGGACAGCTTTTAAAACAACGGCATATGTAGAAGAATAATTAGACATCAGAAAGTAGTAGATAAGTGATACCTACGAGTTTCCAATTCCTCAGAATTGTTCATCAACGGCCTCAAAGTAAATAGAATTTAGGTTACTACAAGATAAATTAATCTAAATTTAATTCATGTTTCCAAATTCAATCAATCTTTTATGCTGCACACTGCTCATTTGATGCCATTGGCAGGTAATTACTTATTGATTTCCTAAATTTCCAGCGTTTTTGGATTGACTGCATTATATTGACTGGCAAAAAATGCTTATAAATGTTGTTGTTAAATCATATGATCTGCAAACAGGAGAATTCATCTTTGTACGGTACAGTTAACCGAAGTCATTGTTCATCTCGTAACATTATTTGTCAATGGGGAATATACATACGGAGAACTCAGAGTAGAAAGATCTTTTTATTGTGATATTTTTTACAAATTTTACCATAAAATCTTTGTTTCGAAACTTAAGGTCATTATCAATTATCAAAGTTTTGGTAATATTGCGTTCTATATACTGTACTCGTATAGTTTTCATTGCACAGCAAAATTGAAACAAAACTGAGCCATCAGAATTTCTCCCCAGATAGTTAAGAACTCATCCTATTGATACGGGATAGTATCGAGTGATGTCAGTAACTGTTAATTTGTCTTCTGTAAAGTTCAAGTCCTTGTACACCCATGATACTTTTTCAGGTATAACTACTAAGCTTCCTAGACCTTGTTAACAGATATTATGTAAAATCTCACAAAATCAGTAATTGCATACCACAAGGTTCAACCACTTAATAGTTTTAGCGTTTTCAGACATTGCAACTAGATAATGTTAATTTGGTCAATATCAAGTAATTGATCAGTGTACTTTAAAAACCTAACTACCATATGATTTTGTGGAGTCAGCTGTGTAGATCTTGAGCAACCAATTTATGGTTTGCCATAAATCCCTTGCACTTAATTAACACACTGATTTCATTCATTGAATAAACTAGTTGAAGATGTATAGATGTAGTATCACTGACTAGCTTCTCGGATAACTACTTGGAATAAGAAGAATTCGACAGAGAAAAATCCTTTAAAAATTAAAACCTGTTATAAAAATTGAAGATGAGAGTGAGGATATCTGTTCACTAGTGACATTAGTTGGTGGTCGTGATATATTGAATGAATTTTTAAAACACAATTTTATTCTGACCAATGATTAATTTTCGATGTGATTATCATCAAATCAAAAAGCATATTCAAATGCCAGCCTCACTGAAATAATTAGGGAGATAAGAGAAAAATGCATTGTACACAAAACTATATGACAGGTATTTTCATATGACCGGCTATCGAATTTATATCATAAGTGCATTACACTAACTAATTTATCATGGAAAAAGAGAAATTTTCTCCGATGTTGATTTTTTTGTTTGATTGTTACCACAAGTATATACGAAAGCACACATCGTTTCGTTCATCTGACTTTAAAATGCAGAAAGTTGTAGAAATCTGTGAAATGCACACACACACACAAGTCGTGTCAAAAAACGTACATCAATCGTTAAATTCTTGTAAGGAAATTGATGCGTAAAAGTGAATACGATTAGGAAACGAACGCTGAATAGCTGAATGAAATACTTACTACTTGGGTTTTTAATTAATACATTTTTACTGAAATTAACATACGGAATGTTAGTAGATTAACAACAAAATAGCCGAAAGTAAACAATGGGACCATAAGTTTTATTTTACCAAAATCAAGTTCGTTGAACCTTTTGTTTTCTTCTATTAGATTACGAATGTCTTTTATTTGGTGAGAAAATGGAACACATTTTTTTCCTCGTTTTTGGTGTTTTTTTAAGAGAAATCGAAAACATGATTTTTGAACTATTTGTTTAAGTCACAATCTGAAGTTTGAACATTTTGCTGAAGCCAGATCTTATGGGTTGTTAATGTTTATATCTAACAATGTATTTTCAACTCAAGAGTAACGTCTATAAACAAATCCGAGACTGAATTTATTACAAAATCTGAATCACAACAACTGGTGTGGATGCAGATGGTAGAAGCATAACAATTCTCAACATACTTCGTTCTTCTCAGTTTGTCTAATTAGACACACAACGAAGTGCTTGACGTAAATGCCTTTCCGTACATAAAAGTTACAAACCACTAAAGAGCTCAGTAATATCAGATATAATGATGTATGCAGACTGCTGTGTTTTGATTGACTGACAAACATAGTGTTCAGGGCAATGAAGATCAAATTGCGCTGTTGGGGAACAGGAGTTACAAGTGAATAATAATGACTGAAAATGTATACAATGCATATGATGATTTTTATACTGAACCTTATTTAAATTCATGAGTTGATGTGATATGTGTATTATACGTTTTCATTTTACTGTGGATTGGATTAGATAATAGAATCTGTGACAATCTCATTTGGTCAAAGGATTTCATGAGCTTATTCCATACTAGTACGAATTTTATTCAGTCATATATAACCACTACTCATAACTGGTTGTCAACATCAACCAGCAGCGTTTCCATACAGATACTCGGAAACTGTTCGGTCTTTTTTGTTTCTATTATTTATTATTCATGCTGCTAATAACCGACTGTAAAAATGACGACTATAGATGATTTATTTATTACGAGTGGTCAGTTGTGATTGGAAAGGAAGTGCAGTGAATATTCAAATTTCTAATTGAATTTTGAACATATTCAACGCTATCCATCGAGTTATTAATACATATTATTATACCCGTATGTTATATGGGAAGTTTCAACGTCTACTGGGCAACAATATTTTAACTAAAGAGTGCTCGAGTGTACCTTTATTTTATGAAAGCAAGACCAACAAGTGGTTTCCATTTAACTAACATATTTAATAACAAAAACGTCTTAAAGCGAACTGAGATATTATACCATCCTGATCAAATAAAGGAAAAGGCGTAGTGATACTAATCCGAAAAAATTATGTAAATAAAGTAAAGAATTTGTTGTCTGGTATTAGTAGTTTTTTGAAGAAAAATAAAGAACGCAATAAAAACAATATAACCGAGAAACAACTCATAGACTTCCTAGAGTGAATAAAAAAACTCTACCTTAACATCCGAGCAATTTAGCAACTTTAAATCTACCGGTGATACAATACCGAGATTATACGGCTTACCTAATGTAAATAAATTTGGATTACTTAATCATCTTATTCTCTACATGGCTGGAATGTAACAATAGTGTGAATCGAAACCACCATTCTACCATGTCCTCCTTGCTGCAAGAAATAATGGTTTGAATTAAAGGTCATTAAACAGAACTACATAGAACGGACAATTGACAAATGTTCACAGTTGGGTCTTGATAACGAAAACATAACATATCATTCACTACTTATGCTCACGATATCGTAAAATTTATTCACTAGATCACCCAGATCATGAACTATTCACTTCAAAATCCACTTTCCTAGAAAATGCATACCTGTTGAGATTTATCGGGTAAAAGATGAAAGAGAAACAACCTTCGTAGACTAAATATATTGTCCATTAATGAACTCTTTTGTACATTTTCAGTTTAAGAGAGATATTCTAGTAACATACTAAAAGTCGTTTGAAGATGTTTGTTCGAAAGACATTTATTGGAGCGAATCTTCGTGCAACTTATCATAGTTATTCTCTTATATATTTTTGTGTGAAATGTAAGTTACCATGATTAACCAACTGAATATAAATAAATCAGTTTACTTATCCCCGCGGAGTTGAGTATATAGGTTATTCGCCGAAACCACCTCTTCATCGCATTCGGGAGCATCTACCAGTGTAGATTACCAGAGGATAATAGGCCAATCATGTCACCTATTTCACAGCATACAATAGATAAAAAGTATTTCGTTTCATTCTACGGAACCATTTATAATATCCAGTATGCTTAAACCTACTGTATATTCCAGAAGCTTTAGCCATTCATAATTTAAATTCTTAGTTGTGGGTAAGGAAACAATTTTTTGGACTATGCTCCTTACCATAGCCTCAGTTTGTAGTTTCATTTTATTTTTTCTCGTTTACCATAATATTCCACTTCTGCGTTTAAAAAAATGGTTATATTTGACTATATCTTGCTATTACTGTTATTATTATTATTGTAAAGGTTGTCTCTACCCGGAAGTATTAGTCATTATTCACATACTTCCTCTGTTTTAACTTAACGATAGACCCAGATACTCTATCCTTCCTGCTGATTATGTATTTTCACAGTTGAAATCACGAGTTGATCTAAGCTAGACCACCCTTAAAAACCCAGAAGCACTGGGTTCGAGTCCTGTGTATGGGATCGTGGCTGTGTACTGCTAAGGAGCTCCATACTAGGAAGAAGTGACCGTCTAATGCTTCCAGGTTTTCAGTAGTGGTCTAGCTTAGATCGACTCATGATTTCAGCTGTGAAAATACTACAATGTCAACAAATCTTCATACTGATTAAGTATTTGTTATGTTTGAACAATTGTTTGCCTATTTAAAAATAATATAGTTATAGTCTACGCAACCAATAAAATCCTAGCAAATGCAATTACATGTTAATCCATGATTGAGCACATAGATATACGAGTGTATAACATTGAAAATGAACTCCTCAAAAATGGACTCAATTGTTGAATAAATTGTTTCATAACTATTTAGTTTAAGAATACTGTTTATTGAAAGCTAGAAAGCGACAAAATATTATTCTGAGAATTTTCAGAGCTATTCAATAATCCGATTTCACAACTTTATACGGAGCCAGACCCATGTCTCGTTATGAACAACATATTCATCTAACGAATCGTTTTAGCAGTTACGAATTCCTATATATGTACGATAAACACAAAGACAAATAAACAGATAAATAGACATCAAATTACAACTGTCAATAACAAGTACTTCTTGATGGAATTTTCAGTATTGCTACTATTATCACATCGATAAATTTTATCTTGAAGTTTCTATCTTGAAAAATAAAAAATATTACAATATCATGCGAACTACAATGATTATTTCTCACTAGAGACCTAAGTAGTTTCCCTCCTTTGTCTCTTCCTCTAATGCTTGCAGGGATACTTGGATGAAATGTTTATCCAACAGACTTATCTAAACTAGAAAAAAGGATGCCAAACAGATAAGCTGGAGATGTGTTTCGTGTCGACCATTGGATTAATTCAACTGAATTATGAAATTTTAAACAAATAATTATGTATACATTGTCATTGGCTGATTTTCCACAAAACGGTGCCTAACAATAATCATAAACAACAAGGCCTGAGAATTAAACTGTAACATTTGCTACCAGTTAAATATTTGACCAGATCGATAAATATAATTATACTAACGACAGTAACAACGATGATTTTATGAGTTAAATTACAGTAGCAGAGTACGGGAAGAACTCCGCTTGTAGCTTCTCCAGGGGCTACTGCCGGTCCCAAGCCCAGATAAAGGAGGATGATTGAGCATGGGGTTAGCGGCCCCATCCCGTAGAAAACCAACTCGCTAAAAAAACGCTAACCAGAAAAAATTATTCAAACCATTTAAAATCTGCCCTTCAAGTTGAAGGAAGAATTATGACATCTCATGATGAAAGCCGAGTTCCTTCGAAAGTCATGAAGCCGATGCACCTTCTAACAACCAGAGCAACAATTTTTATAGATATATGGAATGCTCGTACAATGTTGGAGACCGGAAGAGTCTTCCAAATTGCTGCAGAAAAAAAACAACAACCTGCAGGTGCTCGGAATCAGTGAAACACATTGGACGCAAGTTCGACAACAACGAATAGCTTCAAGAGAGCTTCTGCTATACTCCGGTCATGAAGAAGAAAATGCACCACATACACAAGGAGTCGCATTGATTCTGTCCAAACAAGCACAATATGCACTGATATGATGGGAATCTCATGGACCAAGGATCATCTAGGCCTCCTTCAAGACGGAGAAAGAGGGCATTACAATGAACGTCATCCAATGTTATGTGTCTACCAACGACTACAACGAAGACATTAAAGATCAATTCTACATTAGGCTGCAATCAACCGTCGAGAAGTGCCCAACGAAGGACCTGATAATTCTTATGGGAGATTTAAATGCCGAGTTGGGAATGGACAACACAGGATATATCAAGACGTCACAGGACTACATTGACTGGGAGAAAGGAACGAAAATGGTGAGAGATTTGCAAACCTATGTGCCTTCAATAAACTGGTGATAGGCGACACTATATTCCCACACAAACTCATTCACAAAACCACATAGACTTCATCGGATCACACTACACACAATCAAATCGACCATATCTGCATCAACAAAAGTTCAGGAGGACGATGGAGAATATGAGAAGGAGGAGAGGAGCTGATATAGTATCAGATCATCACTTGTTGGTCGTCATGATGAAACTCAAACTCCAGAAGCATTGAACAACGTGGCGGACAACATCACAAACTTTTATTACGCCTTTTCTTCGGTATACTGACAAAATCAACAAATTAAAGATGGCCCTCAACAATAAGTTCCAGGCCTTTCATGATCTATTCAATGGATAGGGAACTACCATGGAGAACAACTGGAAATGGATCAAGGAGGCAATCACTTCAACATGTCAGGAGGTTCTGAGCCACAAGAAGCACCATCACAAGGGATGGACCACTGTTGTACACTGGATAAGATTGAAGAAAGGAGGAACGAGAAGGCAGCAATCAATACCAGCCGAACAAGAGCAGAAGAAGCCAAGGCACAAGTCGAATACACAGAAGTAAACAAGCAAGTGAAGAGGAGTATCAGAAACGACAAACGTTAATATGTGCAAGGTCTAGCAATGACGGTGGAACAGGATGCAAGAGAAGGAAACATGCGACAACTGTATGATACAACAAAGAAGCTCGCTGGAAATCATCGTAAACCAGAACGACCAGTGGAAAGCAAGTAAGGCAAAGCAATCACCAACATTGAAGAACAGCGAAACAGGTGGGTAGAACACTTCAAAGAAGTCTTGAATCGACCAGCTCCACTGAATACACCCAACATCGAAGTATCACACACGGACCTCCCAATCGATGTTGGTCCACCAACAATTGAAGAGTTCAGCATGACCATCAAACAAATGAAGAGTGGCAAAGCAACAGGATCAGACAACATTCCGGCAGAAGCACTGAAATTAGATGTAGCAGTAACTGCAAAGATTCTTCACATTCTCTTCAGTAATATTTGGGATGAAGAACAAGTACCAACAGACTGGAAAGAAGGACATCTGATCAAGACACGAAAGAAGGGCGATCTCAGTAAGTGTGATCACTACAGGGGCATCACTCTTCTCTCAATACCAGGAAAAGTCTTCAGCATGGTATTGTTAAACAGAATGAGAGACTTTGTAGACCCCCAACTTCGAGATCAACAGGCTGGAATTCATAAATATCGATCGTGTACTGACCGAATCGCAAATCGGCGGATCATTTGGGAACAATCAATTGAATAGAATTCATCACTCTACATCAACTCCATTGACTACGAGAAGGCATTTGAGAGTGTGGACAGGACAACACTACGGAGGCTTCTCCGACACTACGGCGTGCCTGCCTGAGAAGATAGTCAATATCATACGGAATTTCTATTACGGATTAAACTTCCAAATCGTTCATGGAGGACAGTTCACAGACTCGTTCGAGGTAAAGACCGATGTAAGGCGAGGTTCCTTACTCTCACCCTTTCTCTATCTCCTGTTGATCGACTGGATCATGAAGACGTCAACATCTTGAGGAGAGCACGGGATACAATGGACAACTAGGATGCAGCTGGACGACTTAGATTTCGCAGATGATCTGAATGTTCTATCACACACGCCACAACAAATCGAGGAGAAGACGACCAGTGTAGCAGCACCAGCCTCAGTAGCAGTAGGTCTCAATATTAACAAAGGGAAAAGCAAGACTCTCCGATACAGTATAGCATGCACCAATCGAATTACACTTGACGGAGATGCTTTGGACGATGTGACATCCTTTACATATCTGGGTAGCATCATCGATGAACACAGTGGATCTGATGCAGATGTGGAAGTGCGCATCGGCAAAGCCAGAGCAGCATTTTAACAAATGAAAAACATTTGGGACTCCAAACAATTGTCAACCAACACCAAGATCAGAATTTTCAATACAAATGTCAAAACAATCCTACTGTATGGGGCGGAGACGTGAAGAACTACGAAAACTATCATCGAGAAGATACAGGTGTTTATCAACAGTTGTCTACACAAAATACTTCGGATCCGATGGCCAGACACTATCAGCACCAAGCTACTGTGGGAGAGAACAAGCCAGATTCCATCCAACGGAGGAAGGAATCAGGAAGAAGTGCTGGAAGTGGATAGGACACACATTGATGAAATCACACAACTGCGTCATAAGGCAAGCCCTCACTCGGAATGCTCAAGGCCAAAGAAGGAGAGGAAGACCAAAGAACACATTGCATCGAGAAAGGAGACAGACATGAGAAGAATGATCGAAAATGGTATAGAGCTAGAAAGGAATGCCCATGACCGAGTGGGTTGTAGAATGCTGGTTGGTAGCCTGTGTTTTATTGGGAGTAACAGGCGTAAGTATGTAAGCAAGTGTACGGGAACAATACAAGAGTGTATGAAAGAGAATCTGATCCTTTGTCCATATTCTTTAAAAAAAATTTTACGTTACATAATCTAAATCTTCGAAATCAAACTGTTCGTCTATTGTATTACATTGTTAAACACTGTTAAACAACAAATAAACTAAGCTCCCAAGGCGCGAGATTCTAATCAGTATAACCAGTTTGATCATTAAATAAGCAGAAAGCCCCTTAATGTTCAGGTTATTTTGACCCTCTCCTATTAAACCTGTTATTCAACCTGGATACCATCTAACTACTCATGTTATTAGAAGTAAATACATAATTAAGGAGGAAGAATGTAATTGCAAAATCTCAGCGAATGAATTTGAAGTAAATCTAACGTTTCGCTTGGCAATCTAGTTCAAGCTTTTTCAAGGAAATACAATCAAACATCAAAATTATCGAATACAAATAGTACATAGTTTTTCGGTTAACTGTAGACTAAATAGGTCCTATTTTGATGTTTGATTGTATTTCCTTGAAAAAGCATGGACTACATTGCCGAGAGAAACGTGAGATTAATTTGAAATTCATTCTCTGAGATTTTACAAATACGGTCTTCCTCCTTAGTGTCTTACATCAACTCGGTGCCCAAATACTGTAAAACGATTCGTTCAAATTTAGTCGAAAGTTCTTATATAAATACATAATTTTTATATAATTATGTATTTTAGAAATGATTTCATAATTCGTATTAGCTTATAGACATAATCAAGTTCATGAAAAAGTAGAGACAACATTAAAATCAAAGGGTACAGTATTTGAACGGACGTGATTTATAGGTTACTTTTTACCGAAAATGTGTGACGTCGTCGTGAATAATTTGAAGCATTAGATGAACGCAAAATGTATAGACAAACGTAACACTATTTAAAAGTATATCATTATTGACGAAATGTACATAGTGGCAGTCATAAATCCTGTAATCAAAAAGTTATGATTAATAAGTAATGTATGATAAACTTTATGTGTATACGTCAAGAAACTGGTATAACTAAAGCTTCACTTCCATTTCAGAATGTTACATATCATATCTCTGTCGTAGAGAACACACAAAACAATTTTCTCACTTGAATTCAGCCTACCTTTTCACGTCACCTTTGTCTTCAGTATTAAACTGAGGTCATTGTTATTATGTAGAGATGAAGTGGGTAAAATGATTATAAAGGGGTTTAATTTCTTGAAAAAAAAACCATACACAATAGCAGGCTCATTGTGAGGGAGTTGTACTGTCTTAGTTGACCAGGCGGATTGCGTGGATGAAATAATATTTATTGTGAATAATAAATCTAGGATCCAAAAATCTCAGGGTCTTTAGGACAAAAATCTTTTAGGAATTAAGAGAGAGTAGTTTCCAGTACTGTCTATCATGTGGTTAGGTTATATTTTCCAAACAATAAGAATATTTGGAACTTAAAGGTAACAGTATTTTTTGGAATACTCCATTTACTGGAAATACAACATTTAATCTTAAATGTGTGATTCTTGGAAAAAACGTATTATATAAACTCTATTCTTGCGAAAATTAACAATCTTATCATATCCAAGTTTACTTTTTATAGTGAAATAAATTCAACCAGGTGAACAAAGTACATAAATTTAAAGTCAATTCAGTTAACATTATTATCAGGTGACTAGAACGAGTAATGAGCTTCAGATTTCAATTTAAATTGGAGATAAAAGGATGGTGATGGGAGCATACCACAACAACACAATACGCTTCTAAATAAAGCCTTTCTTGAAATCTGTATATTGTTTTTGCGTATTTCTTTGTGTATTATTTACTAAAATGAAAATGACTAGTCGTAACTGACAATCATCCTATCGTCCTATGCATACTATGATAGACAATAACTTATCCAATCAAAATTGTTTACATTTCAAATCAATAAATGGAAAACCTATCAACTATATGATTGGTTCATCTGATACAATCGGACCATTTGATAATGTAAAAATTTACCTCACTTTATTCTACTTATCAAGATAAGCTGAAAAGTTTTGACTAATGAAGACTATTTTATTAAAATGTGCGGAATATTATTTTATTTTTAGAACACAACCAAATGAATTAAATCTCATCTGTTCTTGTCAGTAAAACGACTATGATCATTTTTAATGTTACTGACGTGAAAGATAGTAATGAAATAATTTAATTGTAAAGATTTTTGCTAAAAGCAGTTTAATATATTCAAAATAAATGAATTCTAATATGACAGGCAAACCAATTATGGAGTCGTGATTTTCTATTTAATATACATTTCTATATTCTTTCTCTCAATGGCAAGTAAATATTCCGGATATTTAATAGTGTTTATTACATACCACTTCGGTAAGTAGTGTAAAAATTATTGATAATACTCACTCAATATTCTCATTATAAATGCAAATTTTATTAATTTCGTAAAAGTTAAAGGGTTTTCTGAATTCCAATTCGAGATTAATAAGTCAGTGTACATTCGATAAATCAATGTAATTCGAAACCAATTAGAGGTGTTTGGCACTTACATACTGAAGTGAAATTTTTATTAATCATTAGTCTTTTGAAGATAGTTACTTGGATGGATAGCAGTAATACATTGTTAAAAACTGTTGTACTACAAAACTACTGATGGAATTTGTGGTCTTGCAGCTTACATGCTCTCGTTGAGACATCTAATAGAATTTGGAAACTGCCTCTCTAAAGTTCTAGAACTATCATCAGATGTCATCTAAATACTTCTGTAAGATTGTCAAAATGATCAGTCAGGAATTTCACTTCTCAGCACTAAACCTGATAAAAAGAAACATTATGGACCAGTCTTTGTTTTTACTCTGAGAAACATTGAGTTCGCCGTTGTTCAGTTTGTGATTGTGTTGAAATAAGTCTTCAGCTGTCTACGATTTTCAGTTAATCGAATGAGGGTTAAGAAAACAGATTTGAAAATTAGTGTTTTTATTTCAGTTTCTTCGATCTCACCTACTTGACCAAACATGATTCTCTTGTATCTTTTAATATACTATATGCCCATTTCTTTTTTATCGTTAGATTACAAAATGTTTATTATGCATAATTGGCTTTATAACCACATTCACATAAAAATATAATCAAATGATATTTAGTATATTAAGAAAATATTACTGTTAAAGTGTTCGGCGTCCACTCTTCTCACGCTTTCAAAATTTATATTCATGTAGTGCTTTTGATATCCTTATTCTTATTGCCTTCCTAAAGTTGTCCCGTTATATTTGACAGTCTTTCGCTTGTGATGGTATAAGGATTTTATCGATAACCTAATTAAAATAAATGATTTAAACATAGGATATAGATAAAAACAACGTTGTCAATTCTAATTATTTAAGGCATAAGTATGTACTGTGGGTGAGATCTATTCTGAGCAATGTCGCTTCACGAGGTGAATGTTATTAACTTACGTGGTAAGTCAATCAAGTAAGATCAGGAAGCGAGCGCTCATTATAAACTCAGGTAATTCGCAGCTCACCACTGCTCTGTTGAATATGCTATTTATTCCCTAAATTTACATTTACTCATTAATCAGTCAGAGTAATTATTACTAGCTAAATATAGATCGGATTTTTAATCCTGGACATTGTTGTTCAATCTTAAAGACTTATTAACTTATAATGAGTACTTTTCATTTTAGACTTGAACTACCATTGAATAAACGCGTAGGTTGATTATAAAAATGTTTGGCCTTTGATATTTGACTCGAATACGAAATGTATTTCGATGCAAATACATAAGTAGAGTGGATACGGATTTTATGGTACACCAGTCTAAGTAAATGGATGATTACTGATAATTAGATTTCTGCTGGGGAGTATAGCAAAGTATCAAATAGAAGAAATTAGTAAAATAACATTTTATCGGAAAATTACGTACATAATCGCACTGCGAATAATAGCGAGTTATGTCACAATCCAATTCTAATGAGCTTGTTTTCAACTCATTGTTTAAAGTTAACGAATATAACTGTTACACGCGATGTTTAGAAGACCTGTACATTTGTATTGGGGCAATATCAAAGAAAATTGCAAATGATGACATAAATAAGGTATTTGACATTATACATTAAACTGTTGAAGTCTTCACTACAGTTGAATTGTTATGAAAGTACTGAATACTGTAGTTGAATTAATTTTTCAAGATTTCCCCACATAATATGCTTAACATTAAGTGGCAATTAGTAACTGCTCTAAACCCACACAAGTGACACTTATCTAGCTGAGATCTTTAGTTAGGACTTTATTGTTCAGTATAAAAGTATGAAAAATTCATGGATAAATCAATAGATATTTCTTCAACTCTAGAATCATTGATAACAATGGAGTACTGTGTATCTGTTTATAGCTAGTTTGAGACACCTTAACAATACGCGCCCTTGACTTTACTAGAGAAAAACTAGACCGTAATACTACTGTAGTCACCACTGATTGGTAACCCGATAGTTCTCACTTCCTATTTCAGCCCAAGATGAAACCTTTTACATTCTTGATATTGACGCTTTTTAAGAAATTTGATAATTAATTTAAAAATTAATCATAAGTAGGTATGTTATAGCCGTGCAACTGAGCAGTTTTAAATAAATCAGAACTAGTTTACATATAACAGTGGCAGATATTTTGTTGAATATTATATAGTGTTAACTTTTGTGAGCTAAATTAAACCTTTATGCATTTATTCTATTGTACTAAACGGACCCTAAAGAAACTTCGTACCATATTAATTGGATTGAAGATCCACAAAACAGTAGTTTTCATCTGTTGATGATATTGTGGGGTTTGAATTGTATATTTGCCAGTCGTTGACTTACACATAAAACAGTTCTTCACTTTCTGTTTCTGTGCAAGTCTAGTAAGATAGTCGAATAAATAACTATTTCATCAAAATGTTCGATTGATTGTTTAAAACAAAAATATTTCAGAGTAATAACAAACTATAGAAACATCCCATGTAGCTAAGTTGTGTTGGATTATTGCATTGTTAAGTCTAGTTACACTGATATGTTTTATTTACAACATACTCATTATTTACATTAGCTTTCTTATAGTTTCACATTGATAATGACAATATGGTCATTTGAACTCGTTATAATTAGAATATCAAAGAAATAGTTACATACTTTATTGTAGGGAGTTTTATTCTTTACTAAAAACCGACCTTTTTTATTGATATTCTCCCAGTTTTACTTGAAGTCTAACATTTAGAGAATAAAACTGTATGGTATCTGCCAACCAACTTTCCCTAACTTACCAGAATATTGTGTTGGCTTTGAAATAAAAGTGGTAATGTTTTCATCTTACAAATATTCATACATTTCAATTAGTCCCAAATAGGACGAAACGCGCGTCCTGGATTCCACTGCTAGCCCCTATCCATCTTTGCTTACAATCATACATTTCATTTATATCTCTGACAATGTAAACTAATTAACAATATTTAGTGTGCAGAAAATTCAACAATATATTTTATATTTACAAAGAAGCTGTTCAGTTAGTAATCCCTAGTGTGTTTGTTGCATTTTATGTAGACTTAGTATCGATGCCGTAGAATTAAGATATAGGTTGATAAGATATCAGTACGGATTCACATTCACGAAATCAACATTATGCCAGAAAAACACCTTTCATTTTCCAGTTTTTATGGTATCAACAATTTGCATACCAATTACCCTCTAGTTAGTATTATGAACATTATTTTCATTCTTTCTTTTGACCTCAGCTTATTTAATCGTCAATGTATTTATTCAGTAGACTGATTCATCTGTTATTACTTAGAAGTGATAAAAACTATTTTGTTTTACTATCTTTAAATCAGAATTCACCTTATGCTAACCAGAACTACAATCTAATGTTGAGGAACTTGTGTTAAATGAAATATTTTAAACATAAACTGGACTAAAGAATATTTTGCTGTCTCATAACCGACATTGAAATTAAGTTGGTGTTTTTCTCCCAGTTCTCTTTCATTGTGAACTTAGGATACATAACTGTACAACATTTAAGTACAGAAATATCATTATACTAAACGGTTTCGATTAAGTGAGAAAGATCGAATTAAATGAGTTCCTTATCGTGTAAAATAGCGAACAATAAACCTATAACAGTTTACTACGTATTTACTTTGCCAAATATTATTTTCTGTCAATCGAAACCATTAACTATGCACTGTAGAAATAAAACTTGGTTTAATACTGAAAAAGGTATTCGGAATTACAACAGTCTGCATAGTTGTTTTGGAAATATCTTATGAAATGTTATTGAATGTATAGAAAAGATACATTCAAGTATACTTGGTAATACTACCATCTTGAAAATCGGATTAGGATGATCAACCGTTGCTTTTACACCTTTTCCATTTGAAATTAAGAGATACTATCCATCGGAGACAGGAACTAATATAATAAACAATTCATATTCTTTCATTACTTCTAAATAAAATATCCATTTATCTTGAAAATTTAAACAAATTATTATGGTAAATATGATGAATAGATAATTAGAAATCGCAGAATGATATTATGAAACATCTGTAAGAATATCTAACCAGAGTCCGAGTTATTGAATATGTACTAACTATTTTCACTCGACTAATCCTCTCTGTTAATTCGATATGATAAGTAAAGTCAGAATGATAATATTGTGTTATGTGGTCTGTACAATAAATAAGCCAAATACTTCGCCTAATTGCTGTAGAACGAATACTGAATATTGACATGAAAACATTAACTCAACTTATGCTCACCTGACTAAGCCTACTGGGTACAAGTTACTAAAAAACTTAAGTGACGTTGAAAGAAATATTTAAAAATGTCAATATTTATGAGGTACGAATGAACCTTTTTTGTTGAATTATTCAACGATTTCCCACAAAGATATTTCTAGACTGTGCTTAACTTTGGTTCAAATACATAGATCGATGATTCATGAACATCTGTTTTTCAGTTAACATTTGAAGTTGTTTCACTTTACACATCAAGATGTTCAGATAACAACATTTTCAGATTATTGTTATGTAGAAACTTTTAATAAAGTCATGGCTAGGAACTTAAAAAGCTATTTTGATTTGCTGTTGATCGTGAAATTACAAACCGGTGCTTTTGTATATAGTATTTCCTCGATAACCAATGCTGGATTCTGATTTTGAACATTTTGCACAATGAAGGTTGATTATTCTTTACGATGCTAGTAGTCATCTATTTATAATGAATATTTTCTAAACAGAAGTAGTCTAAGACAGTGTTACAAACGCTATATAACAGCACTGTTGATTAAATAAAAGTCAGTGAATTCCGTCAACATATTTGTTCGTTATAAAAATAGAAGAGGGATGAACTTCATAATTTTTATTGTTTCAATTCAAGCTTAGTATATCTGAATTTAATTTCTATGGCGTTTAATAAAGTATCGTAATACCTCTCCTAAAGTTTATGTTTAGTGTTGTATGCTAATTGTCTTGACTTTAATAAGAACTGAGCACCAGTAGGATTCGAGCCAACCAAATCTTTCGTGATGGGATACACATTTTTTGACCAAAATAAAGAAAAATAGCTGCTCAGTATGGCTGATTTATTATAATATTCAAGTATAGTACCCAGTTGTCATCTGAACAAGAGATTTGTATGATCTTTAGCTTGAATAGAATTCCAAATGGGATAATAAACTTGATTGATAGTCCTAACGATGTTTTCTTCATATTTTTACAAAAACTGGCCGTAAACATCGAAGATTCAAAGTGAAAAAGTAGGCATACAGTGAATTTAGACTTATTCGAAAATCAAATAGCCCATCATAATCTCAAACTTTCCCCCTGAACTAATTAGTTACGTTTAACGGTATTGAACGATTATGTTTTTTTCACTTTTATAAAGTTCGTGTGAATAATAGAATGAACAGTTTCTCATAAAATAACAGCAGTTAGTTCATAGAAAAAAGGAATGACAAAAAATTAATTATAATCTTATTAATTAAAATACCATCTTGATGTTTTAACCGAATGGCCTTAATATTTCGTAGAAAGCCTATAGATTGAGGTCAGTAATGCCATAAATTATTACGAAGTAACAAGAAATCGGACGAAATCTCTCCCTTTTTCTTTCTTCCTCTTTCTCTCTCTCTCCTTATATATATATATATATATATATATATATATATATAAGGACTGGGTTTATGTAAAGAGATTACTCATAGTTTGCCTCTACTACTTATTACTTTAATGTAATCAAAACGTGAAACTTATTATATAAACTAAAAATTTAATAAAGCCTCTTCAACTGAATAAATTAGGCCAACTTCATTTTGTCATTGAGGGTTATTTTCTTCTCATTCCTACCTTGTTTTGGATTAGTCGGAAATTTTGATGAAACCGAAGGTCTTGAGTTCGAATCCCGTGTGCAGGATCGTGGATGCGCACTGATGAGGAGTTACGTACTAAGACGAAACGGTCGTCCAATGTTTTCAGGTTTTCAGCGGTAGTTTAACACTTATGATTTCAATCAAAAACCCAACAATTCTCACAACTGCATACTGATGATTTAGAAAAGGTTAAACTTCGTTTTCCAACAGGTTTGCTGGTGTTCTTCATCCTGTCGCATTTTGCAACAAACCACAACAAATGATCAACAGTTATTCTGTTGTCTGTGTTTATTTTCAAGTGAGATTGCTGAAAATCGTCAGCGTGGGACTTTAGATAATTACTGATATTCAAGAGAAGTGAATAGGACGAATCGATGTTTTTTTGTCATCAGCTTATGTCTTTGTGCATATTACTTACAGAATCATTAAGGTATAGAAAACGAGACATTTCCCTTATTTCATATTTCTTCAAACTTCCAATGTAATGCAGATGTGTACTTTTGTGGCCTATAGAGTCAAAGAAATTTATGTAGCACAGTGGACATGTTATCGCTATGTTCTTAACCTAAAAACCTATTTATTTATGCATTTTTTCAATTATCCTTTCTAATCTTTTGACATGATCAAGTTGAATGTAAAGCCAGGTTTTGAAATGTTCACAGACTCATACATAATTCGTATTTGACTTCACTCTAGTTAAATAAAGTAAGGACCTTAGTAATATGTCGCTGCGTGACAAAACAAATATAATCCATGAGAAATAACTTGAAGTCAACACAAGAGTGAAGATGTCAGTAGTATTCTTGTCATTAACAACATAACAATAAGAAGAGACTGTCAGGAAAATGGAAAAAGCAGCAAGCTCATAGGGTTACATCATTTCGTAATGCACATTGCCACTAATAATGTTCATTACATGCACTAAAATGCTAATGAAAAGTTTTTTGTATACACATGATTTGGCTGCCAGATACAAGCAACCATATGAAAAGCTATACACTGCATAGTGGTTATACAATAGTTATCTCACTTATATTTTGTCTTGGTTTATATATATTTAAAAATAGAGTTTTAGTAAAAAGTCGAATGCAATCCCATTAAAATATTATCTATGGAGAAAAAACAAAGAATATTGTGTGCCAACAAATTTCTGGGATAATTTCTTATGTCTCTCCATAGAGACAATGTTCGATTAGATGTGATAATTCTACTAATAATAGTTATCATTGTTCGTAAACTACAATACAATATTTAATTTGTACTGATTTTTACACAAGATTTTAATCTACAAATTAGAACTCATCACCGTACGATATACAGTTCTTTTCTGACCCTCCTTGTAAAACTTTATCAATGCAGTACTTTACTTGTGTTTAAGACTTATTCAACGTGAAACTTATTATTTTCAATGGAATTATTTCAACAAGAACGTTTGCATGCATACTTTAATATTTTGCCTGAACTAATAAAATAATAATGGATTCATAACTGTAAGGGCTTGTGGAATAACTTGTTGAAACAATTGTCCACTCAAACATTAACTCTTAGTTTGATAAATTAATTACGGAAAAGTAGGAAAATGCATATAGACTACTGAATAGAAGTGTTACTAGTAAGCAATTGTGTTCAGGATAATTAACAATATAATAGGTTTTATGCGTTGTGCTTTTCGAGTTTATTCCGCCAACGTATTTGCATTCTTCATCTTGCCTCGTAGTCTAAAAGATTATCGGGAGATCTATTTTTTTAAAAATCCATAATCATGTTGAAGATCTATTTCTTTCTTATAGTCAGTAAGAAATTTTCGATAAAAATAGTAAACGAATGTTTCTAAGTGAAATATCGATCAGAAAGGTATTATTATTTGTATGAGCCAATAAACAAATAGAATGGTCTAATAAATCGATATTTCATCAACACATTTTAATAAAAGATATAGGGAATTTCAATGGTAAGGATATTAAAAAGTGAAGTAGAAACTACGTAGAATGAAATTATATTGGTATGGCTGATTATGACACAAAAACATGGAAATATACATAGTTGTTTTTGAATGAAGTACAAATTCAAGTTTTCTTTTCTTCCACATACAATAATCCTTATTAAAACAAATGGATTACCACAAAGGAATAACACATATTAGAATTTGTAACTTCTTAAAACAGAATAACATGGGTAGTTAGGTTGTTAGCTTTTTTTATTACTACAAATTTATTATTACTTCAGTTTTCTTTATTCAGTTTTCAAAATTTGTTGTAGATTGGTAGGCAGATAAGTGGACAGTAACTCATTTCCTATCCTAATCTTCACCATCACCGTTTGTTCTTCTTTAAAACATTGCCACTGGTCAACAAATCAGTGAATGAGATAACACATCTTGAAACGATAAGCCGTGTTATTCTTTCAAAAGACAATTTAAATAGTTCCATATTCCTCTAGCCATGAATAACTTTTGTTTTAAGCCATTAGTATTATTGTTGTGAAGTAAAAGTGAATGATTTTGTAGTAAAAAAGATAATAATTACAGTTAAAATTTCATTCCTTTTTAGTTCATACATAGTTTTATATGAAATTAGCCTAAATTTACTTTCCTGACAGTTATATACAAATATCCTATTTGGATTGTGAATACAATCATTTGTGTAATCTGGTATGTATCTTTCTGTGACCTGATTAGTGTCATCATAAAATGTATCATGTAGATTAAGTAATGTTTCAATAGTTTTTCCTGTTTTAAACAGTAAGCAGCCATACAAATAGACAACAAAGAAATGTAACTAAGATGAAGAATGAACTTAAACATGACCATATGACATAAGATATTTAGTTGAACAGCAAAAGCAGATTAACAAAAGAAAAGAAATATTATTTTATGCTACAAGAGTTTTTAAGGATTCCTAGTTATAAGAATATGTTTTGAAAAGCATACAAACTTGGTGGTTAAGGTGTAATTGTGTTTGTTGAAAAGTAAGGATAAATGTAATTACATTTACTGGACAATTTTGTCAAGTCTTGGAAACAAATTTAATTAAGCTAAATTTTCCCTTCATTTGTTATTCATACACCAGGACCACGAAAAATCGGTCACTGAGTTTTAGAATTCTACTTTTAAGAAAATGGGGGTTATGATATGTTTGGATATCAAGATCAGAGGTTACACTCCAAAAGCTGAATCGCACATTCCAACCACATATCCCGTGTTACTCAACTGATTTTTATTAACAGTGCAACGATACACAATGAGATGGACAAATATACTCGAGGTCTATTTCTTAGAATAGATTTACATATCATACTAAGATCACGACAGTAACCAGCGAATAGCGTTGTGTTACAAAATAGTTGAGAGAGAGAGGTAATATTATAATTATGAACGTTGTTTAAGAGACAGTTCTGTGACACAATGCTTGGAAAATCCATAAATGTGGAAACAAATCAAAGTTTCAGTAATAGGTGAATCAATAGATAAAATTTGAAACTTGGTCATTAGTCAAATGAATGACGAAATCTCGACTATGGTGAATTTTTAAATATGATGATTTGGTCTTCTAATTGGAATGAACTTTGAACACCAAACTTGTGTAATAATATTGTTGTTTTCCCAGTTATCTGACGTTTATACTACATCATGTTTCATGAGGATGAAGAGTGACTGAACAATTATACCGGTGTTGGTTTTTTGCAACTAATTCAATAAAGCTAACGTATCTTTCTGAATCTTTTTCTCGAAGTTTAAAGGTCCACTCAAACATTTGTAAATATAAAAATGCGATGGAATAAAATAGGGAATGCCGATAAGGCACACTTTTTACATACTAATATCTTTAAACTGTGGTTAAGCTGATAAACCGGTTTATAAAAGAAAATATATAAACTTTGAGTTAAATGACTGTTATAATTTTCAACTTATAACTTATGCATAGTTACTTTTACACTTAATTAACTCTGTACAGTAGCAAAATAAGTTTTTTTTAAAGGGAATTTGCAATATAGACCTGTGTTAAAAGGGATGGGAGACCATCTAGTTAGCTTTTACACTATATTACATTCTTTTCGATGAAATTCCACTGGATTTCGCAGTTAGAAGTTTTCGTTTAGAAAAAAACCTGTTTTGAAAAATTAAATTCAGTTTCGTTGAAATCACAATCCCATCTAAGTTAGACTACCATTGAAAACCTGGAATCACTGGATGACTGTCTCGTCGTCGTATGAGACCTCTCAATAGTGCCTATCCGCAATCCCACAGGCGGGACAGGAACCCAGGATCTTTGGTTTTTCATGCGAATGCTTAATCTCTAGACCACTAAGCCGGTATCCAAAAGCGTTAATATCTGACTTCAATCAATACACCATATTGCATGACCATCTACCATTGTATTTGGTGGGTAGCTGTCACACATCCAATACTGTTTAGCTCAATTGGTCATGGATTCTCACCAGAACTCTGAGAATTCCCTCACAAAGCTAATCACTAGTGAGTACATAATAAGTTTCAGTATGGGGTTGTGGAGATTGTTGAATTTCATTGAAATTATGAGCCGATCTAAGTTCGATTGAAGACCCTGGGTTACTTCCTGGTTGTGGAGTCATGGATGCGCACTGCTTAGGATTACTATACTAGGATGTAACGGCTATCAAATGCTTTCAAGTTTTCAATGGCTGTTTAACTTAGATAGATTCAATACTTTAATAAAATTCAATAATCTCAAAAACCCCATACTCACAATAAGAATTTTGAAAAGTTAATCCAAAGAATTAATATGTGATCACAAATTTCACGAAAGAATAATTATTGTTTATGTAAACAATCTATTTCAAAAGGAGCAGATGAATAATCCACTTCGAAATTCAGATGTTGTAAACTTGGTCAGTTTGATAAGGAAGAATAGCTTGATGCAAGTCGAGTAAAGATTCCATTTTATTACCCATCCTAACCAGATAACGTTTTTATAGGAATCTTTAAATTTTCTTTTGAGACTCGACATAATATCACTTTGTGAGTTGTGGCATTTATCTACCTCAAACAATGGATGAATGGTTGTGCAGTCATTCATGGATCAATGAAAGTTAAACTTTAACATCATTGGATGTCGACCTAGTGGTCAAGAGTTTAAACGTTCGCGTATAAGATCGTAGGTCCTGGGTTCGAGTCTCTTGTGTGTGATCGTGAATGCTCAGTGCTGAGGAGTCCCACGCTGGTATGGAACCGCTGTTCAGTGCTTACACGGTTTTAGTAGTAGTCTAGCTTAAATCGACTCATCAATTCAACTGTTAATATTTCAAACTTACCAAAAATAACTGTAACTCAAATTAATGTTGCTTGAATCATGTTTGTTGATACTCTTTTATGAACTTTAAATTTTTATAATCAAGGAACATAATAGTTCTTTACAATTTAACTGAATATAAGGATACAATGAAGGATCCAATGTTTCTAACATTCACTTTTAATTTTATTCAATATACATTCCTTTATTTCTATTGCTTTATGAAATGACTTTCTGGTTTTAGACCAACTGGTAATATTCCAAATCCACAAGTTATTTTTACTACATATTAGTTATGCTAACTCTTGTTACTGCAAACTGTAAACTTAGATCATCAATTTTGAAGATATACCAGTCAATTTAAATTGCTTTATAGATAATATATCATTATGCTAATATATTAATTTTCCAGCTGTTTCATTGTGTATTTGTATTTTAATTCATTGAACACATTAAATCACGTATCGTTATTCGGAATCTTTATTATAGGCTGATGTTGATTAATTATCGCTTCTTTAGTCAGTATCATATCTTTGATATGGAATGCTAGTCTCAAGCTAATTTAATTCCGCCAAAATACCATCCATTAATATAATTAATCTAATCAAAAATAGACTAATACTCACGTTCTTAAACTATTTAACTAGCATTGACCAAGGTTCATTTGGTACTTATATTTTAATGCCGATTATAATAGGACGTAGGTAATGTCATTTACCAGTGACCTCAGACAAATAATAATCTAAGTCACAAAAGTCATCGAGTAAGCAATACCTTGTTACTTAGGTTATTTACTAAAAGCAATCAGTTCAACATGGAGTAGTGCAGTTCAACGTAAATCTACAAGTCTAATCGATAAGAAAGATCCTGTCTAGTTATCTTGATAATGATTTCACTATACCAAATTATTCGGTGTAATATGACAAAATCAAACTTAAACCCAAACAACAATTGTACAAATTGTAAAATGGTTATTTACCGAAAATCAATAAACCCAGAAGTTTTCTAAATCATATGTTTATCTACTGCACGGAACACAAAAACTGGCCAGTGAAAGTTGTTTGTTACTGTTTTCGACCCAAAAGCGTCTGTATTTCCTTTAATAAACTGTAAGAGAAATTCAACACCACGCTACAGAATGTTGTTTTGACAACCACCTTCACGAAGTTGTACCATATAACTGTATGAAAATGTTTCGACCAATTATCTGAAACATTTTGTCGTCATTTCAGACGGCATAGAGGAAACCATCACAAGACATTCTTCTTTATAATGTCTATTCACTTAGTGAATGTAATGTAAAGTTTTCTTTCTTTATGAACTTAAACCTGTCTACAATATCTTGCAAATATTTTTAAAAAACTTCCAGTGACATTATAGTGTCAGCAAATGCTTAGTGGATGGATGTTAAATAAAATATATTATATAGAAAAACCATCACAAGTTAACCGAGTTTAATCTGTTAAATAACTCAGGATGTACTTGATAGTCTAATAGCTGATTTGCCTACTGTTAACCTAGAGCTGAATCGTGAAAGAGAACTACTAGTATCTTTGTACTATATTTTTTGATTTTAGTAGATAAAATGGAAAGCAACTGTGTAATCTAAATTAATCTTTGGTTAATAATTTCCCCTAAGCTTAATTGTCATTAGTCCTTCAATTTTTTCATTATCAGGGGCTTCTTTTTTATCCGTCTCGAGTGAAAATAGAACTGACGTCTAAATTTTTACATCAATGTCTGCTGGCAACTTATATACTAGTAAGAAAAGAATCAGTCTATACTACATCTCATAATTTGGTCAGTATTATTTCCTTTTCTGGGTATCATAATCAATTCATTTTTACCTTATACTATATAGTAATTGATCAATAGAGATAGGGGTTGGTATTTATCATGCACGAACAATGATTGCGAAAAAACAACTAAATTATCGCATAGTGATAATTGATAGAATGGTAAAAATGCCTCGGTTCTTCGTTTAAGAGTATTTGTTCGTGTGTTTGTGTTATTTTGTTTAAATCACCTATCTATTTAGGATAACAAAGTGATAAACTCCAGTTTTGTAAATGAAAGTAAGCACAGAACACGGTATGGTGCAAAGCCTGTTATTATTGTCTTCAAGTCATCAGTATGTTATTTTTCTCATTAACTTTCATCAAACTGGATTAAATATATTCATTCGCTCCCTTTCTCGAAGATTGTTTTATGCCCAACCTGGAGAGCAGTGTTCCTTGGGGGCGACGATCAAGTATTTTCATTTTTAAATGGATTTGTTTATTGTCATTTAATTATTACTTTATATCCACGATATTCGGTATCACCGTTGATGCCGGCTCAGTGGTCTAGAGGTCAAGTGCTCGCGCGCGAGAGTGATAGATCCTGGGTTCGAATCTCCGAGGGAGGATCGTGGATGCCCACTGCTGCGGAGTCCCACAATAGGACAAAACGGCCGTCCAGTGCTTTCAGGTTTTCCATGGTGGTCTAGCTTCAATTGACTCATGATCTCAACTATTAAAATTATTATAATATCCACAAAAACCCTTCTGATATTAACAATGAATTTTCTTGAAAAAACATCGATATGTTCTAAATAGCTCTATTCCTATTAGTAAAAATCTGATTAAAATAGTTCTCACTACTGTTAAATTTCTTCCAAATATCATAAGCGAAAGATTTTAGTCCAACCTTCGGACAATATATTTCTAGTTTCATTAAGTGCATTCTTCCCCCCCCCCGACCATCCACACTAATAATTCATCATAAACGTGTAAAAGTATTTGATAGAAATAATCCAACCATCAGTTATTCAGAAATTAAATATGATGTGCACCAAAATTTTACCGTTTTGTCTTTGTGAGCTAAAAGCACTTTTTACTTTTCTATATTCATCAACCTAAGCTTTCTCTACACAAATAACAGATACAGAGCAGAAAATATACGACAACATAGGCTTAATAAAATGACTGAAATTAAAGTGTAAGGTAGTTATCAGAAAAACAATAACTTTAAGTTCATTAAGTGACATCTGTATTTGTAAAAAATAAATGACTGTTGCTTGTCGATAGGCGCGAAAAATGAAGGTAATCTAATTTTTGATCCGTATCAACACTGAATAACTGGGACAAACACTTCCGCCTAACCATGTTGTTATTGTTATCATTAGATTTCATATTTATTCACGAAGATTCCTTTGTCTAAATTGATACCAAAATAAATAGTAAGCAGAAAAAGAGAATTTTTGGGTGCTACTCCTTGTAAAAGTTGTTTTCTGAATAATTATAAAATATTTTACGTATTAGGATCACATTTTAAAACTGCAAGAATTCTAGTTTATTGAATGTTAGATTTCAGTGAGGATCACTTCCTTTCAATAGCACACGAATACTATTCTTAAGATTAGACAGATAACCTGTTAATTACGCAGGTAAAAGGAAAGAATTTTAAACATCACTTGATGCTGAAGACTGACATCCTTGTACTTTTAATGGTGATACTTTTCTACTGCCATAAAGAAATAAATAAATGACCTGATAAATTTCGATCTCTGACATCAATATTTGATATCTATCATTAAATCATTTACTAAAGTATCTGAAATTTTGTATTTGATTGTTCTTGTCGAAATGATAACGATGAACACCGTATTGGCAAGAACGTAATCTAATTCATTTAGATCAAATTTCTAGTCTGTAATAAAGTTGGCGAAATCTGATTTATTTCCTCATTATGTTCATCGTTTCTTCATCCTCATCTATTTTATACACAACAATTCCTCTTCCTATTTGATTATTCATTGCGTGATCGCGGATGGGAATATAATCTACTAGTTTTGATTGTTTTTCTTCCGCTCATTTCCTCTCTCTTACTCTCACTCACTCTCTCTCTCACACAAAACAAACGCAAACAACAACTGAGAAGCAGATGACAGTATGTTAGATATTACTTAAACGGGCATCGATGAACACAATAAAATGAATTAGTTTTTTTAGGAGAATGGTGTGAAAAATGCAAAAATGTTCTCTTCGTTGAACTTTCTAATCAAATTGTTGGTAAAAACCTCGTTACCAGATTTCTACAACGTACTATTGTGTGCCTTTTGTGGAAGGTATCCAATAAACGAGATGTCTGCAATAAGAGGAATTCGCACCATATATCAGTGATCATACTGATCTACAGACTTCGATAGTCATTGAACGGTCAATAAAAAGCGTTTGCTGATGTTCGCGTGGTTGAGTTGTGTAATAGATGATGTTATTAGGATATTTACTTATAAATCAAGCCTTACGTGAATAGATTTTTACCTACAATACTGATTATTTTATGGCCGAAAAATAAGCTTATAATGTATCTTTCCAAACGAGTTAGATGATATATACGCTTCTGGTTATTTCACTTCTCATTGTTAAACTGGAGGTTGATAGTGATTATCATTAGACAATAATTTCATATTAGACGGAATATACATTTCCCCTAAACCACTTACGATCAAAGCAACATAAAAGTGGGGATTGGATTTGAAAATATAAAGTTAGATTGATTATTATTACTCATTAGTTACAGGCTTCAATAAGTGATAATAATTGATTTCATAACCTTAATCAGGAGAGACTATAATTTATAGACGAACCAATCAGATTTAAGGTAATAGGTTTTGGATTTTGGTGCAAAATTCACTCATCTATTTGGCTAAATAGCGTTTTGCCATTTTAGCTGATTTCAGTTCGTGGTGAAAACCCTAAATCTAATTTCGTACCCTAACCGTCAAAAATAAATTATAATTTTGATTCATCGCACTGTTTTATAACCCTCATTTAGTCCTAGTTATTAGGTGAATATTCTCAAGGTAACTTTAGAGTCACTCAAAGGTCATACATAAATTATAGTCTCACTCTAAATCATCTTTAAAATTAAAACAACCTAATAATTGAATTTTTTTCAACTCAGACATTTCGTATTTTTCAATTGCATATATTTTCTTTTCAGTTTTTATCACTTTGCTTATTCCTATAATCAGTGGATACACTTGTAATCCTGGTGCCGGAGAAATTTTACTTCGAAGCTCCGCACTTAATTCAGCGGAAAAACGAGTAGAAAACGATATAACTTCTGATAGTAACAGCAAACAAGGAAACAGAAAGTACTCAACAAAACAAGGTACATTCACCTCACCAAAATGGCCCGAATCTTATGAATCTGGGACACGTTGTGTTTTTCGTTTCATAGCGGATGTTGGTGAGAAAGTTCATATTAAATTTGATCACTTTGTTTTATCGGGTGATATGCCAAGGTTAGTTCTTCAACTATTATTGTTTTTATCATTTTCCAGTATTTTTTTTATTAATCTGAAACCGACTAAACTGAAATAATGTGAACGAGAAACAGACATTTAAAGACCAATTATTAGCATATTGTGGAAGAACATAATTTTATCACTCGTACTCTTCACTTTTAATACATGAATTGTCTCATTATCCGTGATATAACTCAAATAAAAAACTAATATGGAACATTTTATCGACTAATTATGAGGAAAATAATCTAAGAATTTAACATAGTATCTAATAAAATGGTCAATTGGATGTTACTACACGTGTCTTTGAATATTTATCTACTATCAGCTGCACTTTTGTAACCATATTATTGGATCATTCTGGCATTTTCAATAATTATGTATCACAGCTCTAGTGTGCTCTAGATTAGATGATTAAGTAATATGTACGTATTGTAGCATCTTACTTGCGTAACAGCTAGCAAAAGTCACCTAAACCAGAGCTTACCTTTTGTACTCATGTGAAGATCGTGTTAGTCACCAACCTACCGATAATTGTAAAATGTCCAAAATAAGTAAAATGTTCTATGTGTTAGATTGATGTACTCCTTTTAGTCAACTTAGGAACTAAAGTAGAGATATTTTGATAAATTATTGTTAGAGATGCTTCATTTCATTCCTCGTTATTCTAACAGTGTTCCTTCTTTGGTTTCATACTGGGGAATTGGTCTGATTCACGATGGTTTTCATCGTTATTCTGCATTAATTAATTAGAATGATAGACGATAACTAGCCATAACTAAGGATATATTATATGAACCATTCGTATACATATTTATAGCGATATTAGATTTCATGGACTTGACAGCGTACAAGGAAGAGAGTGTATACTGAATCATATGTGTCTACATTAAAATGTATGATCCATGATACCTGTCCTTCATTGATTTTTCAGCCATAAAACTTAAATCGAAAATGTCCCCGAATTTTCAGCGAACTTCATAAATATTCTTATAACATTTAAATTCATAGGCGTGAAAAAATGTTTTTAATAGCTATACAAATGTACTGGTGTTTTTTATAATGTATTACAGCAGGAAATTGAATAAACTGATGGAATTATTGTACGGAAAAATTATTCTGCGAAATCCATTATTCCACTCATATATTTATAGGATTAACTGCAGTAAAGATAAAGTGTTATTTGCAAGTGTTTCTATTAGATTATATTTAAATAAAAAATAATTAACAAGGAATATTATGTTGTTATCAGACATTATCCCTGTTGTGCGCAAAAAGTATCAAACAATGACTTGGGAGAGTTTTTAAAATAAACAACTTTCTTGGATTTAGCAAGCTAAAATGGTATAGAGAATTTGTTGTTTGCAGTATGAGTTTGTTGAAGTTGAGTGATCATATCTAGGGGATATAATCGTAAAGTTTTCATAGTTTTTGTGAACAATACCATCAATACATTGATATTTTTTACCCACAGCAATAGGTTTTTATGAGCTAAATTTGATATTTTACCTTCAGTTATAATAAAAAAGGGTTAACATGTTGTAAAAATCATAAGCCCACCATTCTCGGGTTCACGCAAGACTTCATAGTAGAGTCTTATGTGGAAGCTCGAACCAAAATTTATTGACCATTGCCAAAGATGTCATTTGGCATTAGTTTCATTGTGTGGTACAATCATTAATTTTTTAACCACTTTTGAAATCTTACTTGTCCGACTAATTATGAGAAGTGAAGTATGGTTTCGATGAAAATTTCCGTGTGTAAACTATGCAATACATAGATAAATAATTCTTATTTATGAGTACTTCAACTTTATGATGAGCAAATGTCAATATTAGAATAATGTAATCCTTATAATCTTAGCTCAAAAAATATTAAATATAGACATATTTTTTCATTTATTAACGTCACTGATTTCTCATTATTTGACTATAGTTTGAAAAGAGATATATCAATTACTATTATATAAAAAGTAGTGATCAATTACTAATCATCATTTTTAATGTTAAGGTTTGCGAAATATCTAGTTGTTGATGAGTGAAATGATAGTAACATAAATTTGAGATACGAAACCTTGATTCATTACATGTCCGGTGTAAGCTACAAAATTAAGATTGGATTTGTGAAGATCTTGAGCAAGTTATAAGTTTTTCTTATCACGAACTATTGAAAACCAATGAACTTTAAATAACTGTATCATTCTAGTTCAGTGGTCAGAAACACTGAGCTCCAACTGTAACGAATGAGAATAAATATCGTAATAAACGCGAAATCTTTCGGAACTACTGAGATAAAAGCCCACATTTGCAACTCCAAATAACTTTATAGTCTCCATTTAACGTTACCGATGAGTTTCCGTTTTGTTCGGAGGTTTTGATTTTCCAATAGAAATTCTCCCTTGTGAGTACTCAGTTGTGACTCACAACGTTCGCTAAGTAAAGATCCCGATCTTAATGAAATTTCATTTATTGTGTGTAAAATAAAGTGATCACTTAGTTTAGGTAAATGCTGCTGGATGAGTTTCTACAGTAAATGATTATTCCTCTATTACAAAAAAATATCACATATTAAAAGCCAACCAATCACCTATCAATTCATAATTTAGGTCAATTTTCAGATAGCAGTAAGTGACCTGCTGAACATTTTCTAGATCCACCATTGTATGTCTCATAGTAAGGTGCTAAGACGGCTTTCCTTTTCATTATAATACGTAACGAAATTCGATTTTGATTGAATGCTACATGAATTCCCTTCTAAACATCATGGTGAAAATATGTATGTGATCTGATTGCTTTCGATGGTATCTACCCAATATGGATGTTTTAACTCTAAAGTCTCCATCCTTCTGGTTTACAACCCTATATGCTAATAATAATATATGGGCAGAATCCTTCAATCAGTTTTTTCCCCGAATCCTGTACCAGTTTATCCTAGTTAGTGATCAAATAAATGCGAATTTCAGGTTATACAATTACTCCGGATATAAGTGAAAATATTTTGAAATAGAAAGATTTCCAAACTAAGCGACACAGCGCAACAAAAAAAGTCTTAATGAGGTGAGTCATAATTTTGCTGAATATTTATTTTTCCCTTCTACAGTACCTCTAAGCCATTTAATAACTTAAATGAATACCTCTTTTTCTTTCTTCTCACACTATCACTATTATTCCTAACAGTTGTTCAGTCGACTTCTTAGACGTGTATATTGATGTTGCTTCTTCAACACTAGATTTGGATAGACAAGCTTCAATACTTGCTGAAGCCTCTTCTCCTTTGTCATCATCATCACCTAATGAACTACATACAACAACACCATTTTCAGCTGCTGTTTATTCTTCCGTATTAGATAAATCAGATTTATTGGGTCGATATTGTGGCGATTATCTATCGACGAACTCTGTCACATTTATTAGTTTACACAGAGAGATTGTATTGGATTTTTATTCAGAGTTAGAAAAAGTGGTAAATCCCTGGTATACAACAGGAAAATCCACTATATTCGGTTTCAATGGAACATTTGAATTTATTAATGACGGTAAGCTTAATAACAGTGTTTTTGTTTTGTCAGTTTGTTACTTTATCTTGATACATAGCGTCTAACGTTAACGAGAAATTCATGTTATTTGTTTAGGGGTGTTAGGAAGGAAGTTTTGCATCGAACGATCAAAACAAATTTTGTTGTTTGAAGCATTCAAGTCTGGATTTTCATCGTTATAGTCAATGTTATTAACAACAATTTGTTCAAATTTCCACTGATTAGAAATACTATTGGATTAATTTTCCAAACATGCAGTCCCTACTATGTTGTTCTGTACCAATATAGACTGTCGACTAAGGAGCAATGTGATTGTGTAATGCAAAATACACTCTATTATGTCGGGCCGCTTAACATATGAAAGATATTCCAGTACTTTATCATCAAATTGTAACCTATCCTAAGTGCCATACAATGAGTGGTGATAAGCACACACAAAACCCATACTTATCAGTCAATATTTTCCATTTAGCCAACACTAACTCGATTACATCTCAGTATCGTGGTAAACCTTGTGATTAGATTGACTATCAATTGCATGTACAGAGAGATACAGCAGGTTATTGATTACTAGGGAAAAATGATATGCATCAACTTTTTTTTGTTTTGTTTTATATGCTACCTTATTGTGCTATTGACGAACATTCACTTCTGTTGGCTACAAAAAATTTTTAAATGTTTCACTTCGTTATTCACAGATTTTCTTCTAACCGTGTGGCCAAATATATTTTAAGTATAAAATGATAATGTTTGGATTTTGTAAATTACCACTCAATAAGCTTCCTGTTATTCTTAATATTGCTAAGACTAGGGCTTCTAAAGTGTATGAATGACTGAAAAGCCTACTCCATACTCAGAACCTTGTTGAAAACTACGTTTTTTTTTAGTTATTCGGAAATTAAACAACTGATACTAAACGTTTTTGGATGTAAATTAATAAATTTATCCCAAGTTCAGGGTTTACCTGACTTTTATATAAGAGATGTACTCTAACGTTCAATACAAACTCTTACTGGAAGTTAGCTGATACCATTTGTGTTATTTATTGACTTGACGTCTTTTTAAGTAGATGGACTCATTTATAAGTTTTCATAATCAGATGTGGAAAACACTTCAAATTCACCCTTTCAATTCACTTTAGTAAATAAAGGCCCAAATGTTCAGTAATGATAAATTTTAATCGTTTAAAGATCCCCTTCACATTAAAGGACTAATATTAATATTAATTATATATCCAAATTAATAATCCCAAAAATGGCCAGGTTAAAAGCAAAGTACATTGTCTAAAGTATGTAAATTTAGGATTTCATAATTGAAATCATGAGTCAATTGAAGCTAGACCACCACTGCCGTTTTGTCCTACTGTGGGACTCCTCAGCAGTGCGCATCCACGATCCCACCTCGCGAGATTAGAATCCAGGACCTATGTCTCACTGAGTCGGATTGTCAAACCAATTAGAATAAAATTGTCAATGTTGAGATGACTAATATATAATGTTAGCTTGAATCTATATATATGTTAAGTGAAAATTTAAGATCCATAATCAGAATCAATATGGGTCAGATAGGGTGAGAGACATAATAGTGCAATTACAATTCGATCAAATGTTTAATGGAAGACGAAATTGTGTGACAAATGAGTAAGAGGTATTAAGGAGGGGTGAATGCGAAATGAGTGAATCATGCATAGGGGAGATTAACAATAATGTTTAACCAATAATAATAATACATTAAATAAGAAGAATATATTTGTAAAATCTCAGCGAATGAATTCGAAGTAAATCCAACGTTTCGCCTGGCAATCTGGTCCAAGCTTTTTCAAGGAAATATCAAATATATTCTTCCTATTTAATGTCTTTCATCAACTCGGCGCCTAAATACTGTGAAACTATTCGCTCTAATGTAGACGAAGGTTCTTATAAATAATAATAATACGAAGATTTGTGAATGAAGATAAGAGAGACAATTACATTTGACTACGAATAGCTTCCTTGTGCTTTTTTGTAAGAATGCTTTTGTAATTAAATTATCATATATACAGATTCAAGTTAACATTCTATATGAGTCATATCAATATTAACAATTTTATTCTATTTGATTTGACATTCCTAAATTTACATGCATTAAACGATGTACTTTGCCTTTAACTTAGCCATTTTTTCGGATTATTAATTTGGATATATAATTGTAGAACCTGAAGAGAATTTATCGAAAAGAATATTCTTAAATAATATATTTGTCTTTTAAACTAATGAATTTCTTTCGTTTTTCTTAAAATACTTGTTTTGGGCTTAAGTAAAAGGATTCGCGTAAATCCCTAGTGAACTTGCATACTTGGTCACAGCATGATCGGTTAAGATTTATAAACAATAAGCAGTAATGCATAGAATGTGATTTACATTGAACTTCATTATAATGTTTATGAGAGTGACATTTATTTCAATATTAGATAAACATTATTATTATTCTGTTGCTTACGACATTCTAAATAATGAATGAATTTTTAAAATCGAGAAAAGAGATTGACAGATGAGTTTTAGCTACAGTATGTAAAATTTGACTGTAATGTAATATAGCAAAAAGCTTGTAAATATCTCGAAAATTTGAACAAGAATCGACTCTCGAATCAGTTATTAACTGTTCCTTTTCCCTCAAATAAACACTTGTGTCTGTAGTCTCATGTACATAGGAATAAGCGATTGACCTGTACAGGAGGTGAGTGAAATTATTTTGGGAACTTATGGTAATTTATTACCAAAGCTTAGAAATATGACACTTGAAATTAATCTCATTATAAGTTTAGCTACGCTCATTTCTCAACTTTAGGTACTCAAATAGCTTTGCTAGAACACACTCAGAAATATTTCAGCAATCGATAGGAACGTTTGACTGTAATTTGTATAAGTTCGTGATTCTGGACCTCATTTTAACCTTTTGGTTGCCATCACGACACCTAGTTGTAATCTTCAGATGAAAATAATAAGGCTATTAGCTGACAGAATATTGAACTAATAACACTCATTTTTTGTTGATTTTCATGGTTGACTTGTATTTGTAAACAGACATTTTCATATCTACAGTAGAATAAGTCAGAATTTGAAGTTCAACCTGAATTCAGTTATACTCATTATGACAAATAAAACGATTGTGAATACAAGGCACTAGTTAAAAATGTACATTTGTTCTGTTAACTCAAATGATTGTATGAGTAAACATTTGTTTGATCAATTGACGACGCATATCAGCGTATAAATTAGAAACACTTTAACACTTTATATGAATATCCTGTTTGATTAAATGTATGCTTTCATTAAAACCCATATATATGTGATTCCGGATCAGTGTAAGCGAATCTAATCTAAAACTTGTAATTCAAGCTTTCTAGTTTGTCTTTGTGACATAAAAGTGTTTTATTGTAACGATGTACATTCTACTTATAGGTCTATCTATCCTTATCAAATCTCAATTATTCCCTGAGTAACTCGGAAATTAAGATCATTCTCTATTTTAATTAGTTTAATTTTAGAGATACTATCAATAAAGGTTAAAAATGTACCGTAGTTGTTAGTCACTTCATTCATCCCTCACTATCAGATGATATTAAGGGCCAAACAACAACGTAAAAACAAACACTTTTCAATAGTCTTAAATTATTTCAGTCTTTTTACTGTATTCAAAAAATAAATAGAACCATAGAATTCGGTCTGACTAGGGTGAATAAGTATGTCGAAAAATAAATGAATTAAAAATTAAAAAACAGAGGTATATTCCAACCAAATTTCTCAAGGAATTCATTAAAACATCACGGAAGTAGCTTGATATTTTAACTGACATTTGATCAGTCTTGGTGGGCATAGATACATCTCTTGCGGATTACCCGATTTGGTCATTATGACACAAGTTAACTTAGTGGCTCAGTAAATATACTTTTTAGGCAGGAAATACATTTTTCCAATTGTTTTGAAAGCAGAATGGACAGAATTGGCTGAAACAAAAATTCTTGGCTAAAGTCTACCAATTAAATGTTGGGAGACAGGCGCCTTTAAATAAGACAATTTTTTTTCAATCTATCACCAGTCTCATGGTTGGTGATTTTTTTATTTCCTCCAAGACAATAACCAGTTTTCTGCAGTTTATTTGAGACTCAACTATCAAACAAATGGCTAAACCGGGTTTATTATTTCCCAGAAAACACCATAATATGTACACCCGTATATCTTTGTTCAATGTTTCTTAACTTAGCTTTACAGTCATTAACTACTGGTACCTAGCAAACATTGAAAATATAACTCGCATTTAGTGGTATGCTTTATTTTACATAATACATAAAAGATTATTTTCATACTTGATAAAATACAATAATACACGTGATTTATCTTCTGCATTATTCATGGTTTATCCATATTCGTGGTTAGCTACGAAAACACTAATATTCCACCATGATATACATAAAACACAATGAATCGTTCGAATAATCGACTTTGCTTCTAAATTTCAGTTTTTAACTGTTCAATTGACTTTCCAGAGTATCTTTAGAATAGTTTACTTGAATAAAGGCTCTAGAAAATTATGATTGCACCAAGCGCAGAATATTTAGCTACATATTAAACAGATTCCTCCTCAGGTTTTAAACCATTCTATAGATAACTTATTATGGCTTCTGAAAAATTCAACCTGAAAGTAAGTAACGACTAAACTTTCATGGACCAAATAATTTTTCTATAACGGCTTGGAATCTTTGTTCTGAAACGTATCAAGTTCAAAAGAAGCGTGAATTTGAAAATCTTCTCAGTAATTATAGATAGTTATATGAATATCAACAAAAGATTTCAAATGAATGAAAGGTATTTTTAAAATATTTCGCTTTCATCAGACTACATCATTGATCTTCTGAAAAAGTATTTCACTCAAGGTAAAAATGATACTTGTAAACGTTTTCATTGTTAGTTATTCTCGCACATAGTAGCATAACTAACTTGATCCATAATCGTTCTTTATGCATTGGACTGTTGATTCATCAGTGGTGGAACCATAAGTGACCATCTCTAGTTTGTAACAAAACCAGTAAGTTTCATATAATCTTTAAACCGCTTGTATTCTCATTCTCAGTAGTCATACTATAAAGTCACTTCACTTATTACTCAATTATGTTGATTATTGAGAATTACCCCTTCCTCCCAATTATATTAGATGAAGCGAGCACTATGTCACTATATGTGACTGGATTTGAAAATAAGAATCACTGAAATTCGGTTCACTGGTTTTATGGTGAAACACAATCTAAAGGTTTTGGTCCCGTTTTGACTAATGGTGTGTACTAATAAGAAGTTCCGTGCTTAAACGAAACAGCTGTTCTGTGTGTTTTGATTTACGATACATGAATATACTATTTACTATTTAAATGTGAAAAGAATAACATAAGTACTTTAAATTTAGATTAAATAAAAATCGTTAATCCACTTACTGAATTTTATGAAGTATCATGATACACTTTCCTCTGCCAAACATTTAAAGCGTAGGCCTAATATTTATCTCCGGATACTCTAAAACTGCTAGCAAAAGCAGTTGGTGTCGCGAAAACAAGGAAAATTAAATGTAACAATGGCAACAATGTATGCTATTGAAATTATTGGCCCTACTATAATTACCTAGAGCAGAAAGAAACTACAGTGTTTCAATGTGATAATATGAATGAAAAGCTTTCAGAAGCATGTGATACTATTATAATAGTACAACGATGAAAAAGCAGCAGGTGGTAAAATTCTGCTTGGAGTTGAATATGTTTATTGTGACATAAATGGCATTATTTGTAAACCGAGAAAATACCCAGAATACGACTTTTGAAAAGAACTACAAGGAATAGAAGTTCATAAATAATCTTTAAGAGTTGTCTCTAAATATCTTGGGAGTTTTACCTGATGGTTAGATGAAAACAATTATAAGCTTGAATAGTCTTCGCTTTTAAACAAACTATTTCTAAAAAAAATATTCGTTTTGTCTAATTGTTGTTTTTTCTACATGTTTGTGTTTGCAGACGCATTTTATCCTGGTAAGGCTGTTTCTTCCTCTGAATTGTATATACCATTCGAAGATGACATTACTACTAGTACTGGTAATGCCACAGCTGCTCCCGCGATAACTAGTAGTAACTGTCGTTTTCGTATTGAAGCAGATCATATTGTTAAACCTAACGTAAATGGAGATATGACTAAATTAGACGAAATATCTGGTGAACTAATTTCACCTACATATCCAGGTTACCACCCTAACAATCTTCTCTGTGTATATCAGTTAATTGGGCTTCCTTATCAGCGAATTAGTTTGGATATTTTGGACATAGACTTATACTCAGGATCACCAGGGTAAGTAATGTGTCATTTAACTGCATATTAGCATTATATGTTGTCCATTTTTTAAAATGCAGGTGTGGGGACTTATCGACACTTAGTATTATAGTCCAATCTACCGACTGAATTAAACATCTATACATTTCATCATTGCTGACAATTTATTGATAAAGTATTCAGCTTAGGAAAAGACAGTGTAAATAAGTAAACCCATTATTCTTCCCTAATATTAAATTATACTTACCTTTAAGAAACGTATGAATGGAGTTAAAGTTCAGCATTGAAACATTCTGTTTACACTTGCAAGATACGGGTAAATGAATTTGATTGTCAGTCTATATATTCAGTTTAATAAGTGAATTCCGCAAATAGCTTTTCAAAATTCATTTGTAAAACTGTTTGATTTTCGTCACAGTGAGCTAATTAGTTCCTGGCCACTTATACTCACTTCATCAATTTCTGAAGGTGGGAAGATGGACCAGTTGACTGTTGAAGTTAGATGGTCTAAAGGATTTCGTTTCTGAGTCAAGTCTGTTCAGCCGTACTGTTGTATGGCTTGGATTTAAATTTTTTCTGATCAATAAAGTGAACTGCCTAACTAACAGTTAATTCATGACTGTTCGTGATATCCAACTGCATGCTTTTTATTTAGTTGATGCTTATTTGTGTGAACTAAGTATTTCCTATTATGCTGAATGCTCCTGAAGTATCCCATTATTTGAATGAGTTGTAAAGAATTTAGTAGAAATTTAGTAAGGCAAGATCTATCAGCAGATTGAATGTATTATATGGGTAGAGATTTTGTTACAAGTAAAAAAACTGATAACATGCAATATGACATTGCTCGTAAGTTAGTCAATAAGCAGTTAACAACATACGAGTCACATGTGGCTCTCTTGAATTCACTCCCAGTGTGTTTGTGACACTGTATAAATAAACTCAAAAAAACAGCAATGGCAATGAAAATCATAGGGCATTTCAAATTGGTAGGGAGGTTTTTACAAAAATGCCCCTTAAGACCAACTTCTCCAGACCATTTGTCCTTTCATTGATTGCACTTACTATTCCATAGTTTAACAAACCTGTATATATATAACAGTGATCAACTAGTATCTGTGTATGTATATAGTTTAAGTAATTTTGGTTTTCTAAGAATATTTCACATTATAGTACAAACGTTATAAGAATCTTCAAAGGCAATAATACAAAGACAGGGTTATTTAAACTGTGTTTCCCATTATTCTATATTTATTGATAATATCAGGCTTCTTTTACTGGTTGCTTTCATTGTGCTGTCACCTCTACCATATAGTCAAATAATTGGATTGAATTTCTCTTATCTACTACTCTCTAATCCCAGTGGACATATCTAAGAATTAACTAGTTATTGCCAAGTTCAAATATGGTGAAATGAATGTATGTGAATTTTATTCAAATATATTTTAATGTGGTTGAATAAATTACTAACTGTTTGCTTAGCCACAGACTTTAATACTATACCTAAATGTACAGCATCTTTGTTTATGCGTGTCAAAATCACTACTGCTTACATTTATAAGTTAATCATTAGTTATAAATACGAGTTAAAAATGATAATTTACTAAACTAATCAGAAATAGTGGAACAGATGCTTTAAAATCTTTATTCATCTGAATACTCACGAGATGTACCTGGTTCTGAATAAGAGTGTTAAAATTGTAGAGAATAGACGCATAAACAATTTCAAGACTAGCAGTTTTCTGAACTGCAATCTGAATGTTATATTATTTGATTAATTAGTTTTATTGCCTAATTCCTCCCTTAGTTTTATATTTTTTCATTATCTTATATAAAAACGATCACGGAATCAAGGCATGGCCTATCTGTTTTTCAGACATTGTTTCTTCCTCATGTTTACAACACCAATAAGGTGTTTGCATATCACAAATTTAGTCATTTATTCGGTTCAATATTGTTTGAAAATATTTTTGCATATTCAAGCTAATTTATCTACCATTCAGTTTAAATCAAGGTACAAGAGATAAGAAGACGTTTGAACTACCTCGTGTTGTATTATCTGGTTATTGTTGTAGTTGAAACATTTTTATCACTGAATATTAAGGGTTAGTAAACATTATTCTTTTTTTATTTCGATATACACTCTTCACTAACACGAAATTACCAGTTCCTTTTGGCAACATCTTCGAACTCAAATAATTTAACATAATTTAAACTATTAACAGTGTTTGTATCAATCAATCCATGATATTGTAGTGTGGGCTACTTATATCCACACAAGTAGTATTTGGTGATGGGCAGGAATAGAATGCATTTCAGTGAAAGTTCGATAAGGAAAGAACGGGAACAAAGAGCAATTGGTGTGAAAATGTATGGACAATAATAATCGGAGACGATGAACTGATATTTACAGAAGGGATGGTCAAGATTGAGTCAATTGGTTGATAATTTGCAAATTAACTATTCACTGTATGATTCATCAGATTTTAGTAAGATAGTTTGTAATTTGTGCTTAAGCACATTCCGTTGGCCTCACCCGTGTTCCTGTTCACTACACTATGAATTGACAGTATGACCAGTCTTGGGAAATGGATCTAACAGGATCTCTCAAAGTACAACCATACAACTATTCATCTGTTTTTTTCGGACTGACATCCCCTGATGATCAAAACAGTATTGAAAGTGAATGAGATTCTTAATCTACTGAGGTTTATTTCTTTATAATACTGATAAACTAAGCTTTAGTCTTTTGCTCAGTTCCTCTACTGTCTCATTGATACATGGGGTAAACACATCCATATAAAACACCAAAATAATTTACCTATTCATTTGTAAAATTTATGGTGGAAACAACATTCATAATGATAACAGTTTTCCACTTGAGTAATTTAGATATAAAATAGAAATAGAACAATCGATCTGATTTCTTAAATGATAATCTAATTTATTCATTTTTTTTCTATAATAGAAAATCATTTTGGGCAAACAGATGGTAGCACTGCTACAACATAAATTAAGAATACTACACTGTGCAATGTATCATCATTTAAAACTCATAGATAATAATAAAGCTTGTTTATGATGTTAGATGCTTAGTGGTAAATAACTGTAGAGCCTGTAATGTGTAGCTTTATCTCGATCATTTTCTTGGCAGTAAACAAGAAAATCTTTATTGTCATTTTATCCCTATCAACTTATTCAACTATACTGTTTCACTTATGTAATGTGAGGGTAGAGATGTTAAAATTGTTTTGTGTATAGAAAAGAATATCATTCTATTTAGCCTTCAGTGCTTATCGGACTCCAGTGAACAAAGTGAATCAAAAATGAATAGAAACCTATTTGTTATTTATTTATCAAGCTAATCATGTGAATTCACAGAATTCAAGTAGTATTAGGATTGTAATGTTAGCCAGATAATGGAGATTAGTTATTGCACTAAATCTTTCACTTTTAAACTCAGCCTGAGTTTCATTATGGTATCTGAACTTCATTTTTTATTCTTTAAGAATGTAATCAGTACCATTTCGGAAAATACTTAAAATTTGAATGAAATATCCATCGAACTGAAAAATTTTAAAGCCCTGAGTAATATTGAAACAATGAAAATCATTGTGTATTCTAAAAAGAGTATGACGAACTCCCTCAAACTCTTAATAACACAAACAATTCTACGGACTAACAAATCATAAAATAACAACTATGCAGATTGCTTTCCTGTACACCTCAGTTTTTGCAAGCTTAATATTATTCAACATACAGTCAATTATTTTGTTAGTTTATATCAAGGACTAATCTTATTTAGGTAACAACTGAAAACATGGAAGCAAAGTTCCCATAACTTCACTATACTAATTATTTTAGTGATATAATTATAAATATATATGTCCAGAAGTACCAACTTGATATTACAGTGAAACAAACTTCTCTGTAGTCAAAAAACACTGAATATCAATAGACATGAAAGTAGTCAGACAGCAAGTGAAACACGTAACTTATATAGAGTAAAACCGAACCTGAGGTGAGTTAAATTATTACGAATGAACTATTTTATAGCATTTAGTTAAAATAAGAATACTTCGCGAAAGTGCTCTTAGAAAGACACAATACCAGTCAGTCGATTACGTAAAACCTTCCTCAGCTATATTTTGATATGACGTGAACATAACGTAATATTGCTTGTGAATATTTAGCCTCCTTCCTGACTTAATTAACTTAATGTACCACAACTTCTTGCCTAAATCACGGAAGAGGCATTTTCTAGAGAGTTACAAGTTAGCACCGTATTAATATTCATTTAAGTAGCATATAGATAAGTCATTGGTTGGACTTATGCCAACAATTCCTGTAACGATTATATGAATATTTGACACCAACACCCTTAGATTTTTGCTCAAAATACTTACATCTGAAAAGACTATATGCTGAGACTAGAATACAGGTTAACTATCTGAATTGTGAAACCAGTAATTTCTCACTTATCTCTCCTTTTCAATACTGACGATGATATTTCATTTAATGTCTTTTTAGTAAAGCTATTCCTTTTTCATGATCAAGATAATGGCTGACTATCTATCAATGAAAGTTGCTTTGTTGGTTTTACCCTTTTCTTAAATAATATTTTAAAAATTGATTTAACCAGAAGAAAAAGTTTAGAAAATTTGACTTTCTTCATTATTCTTACTCTAGAATTCTTTTTATTTCAAAAGTTTATTTCTACTGAACTACAAAGTACTGTTTCTTATGTTTATTCCCTTTATTGCTCATTAAGTTAGATAGGTTTCTTACTTAATTACTTACTCTTGTTAACCCTCGTGAAGAAGCATAGGCTGACCACCAGCATTCTCAATCCAATTCTGTCCTGTGCAATCCTTTCCAGTTGCTAACTATCCTTTTCATATCTGCTCCTATTTCCCGGCGTATTGTGTTCTTTGACCTTGTTCTTTTCCGATTCCCACCACGATTCCAAGTTAGCGTTTGCCTCGTGATGCAGTTTGGTGAGTTCAGCAATGTATGTCCGGTCCACTTCCAACGTATTTCCCTAATTTCTTCTTCAACTGGAGGTTGGTTTGTTCTCTCCCACAGTAGACTGTTGCTGATGGTATCCAGTCAACGAACATTCAGTATCTTACGTAGACAATTGTTTATAAATACTTGTAAATTTTGATGATGCTTGTGGTAGTTCTCCAAGTTTCAGCTCCGTATAATATAACTAACTATCTTGACGTTCTTATTTAAGATTCTGACTTTGATGTTGGCTTGCAGACATTTGTTTCGAGTTTCATATGTTCTTCAACTGTATGATAGAATAATACTTAAAAAACTATAAGGTCACTCATAAGACTACAGAAAGAGGAGTTCCTTTGAACGTTTTAAGGTTGTTATGAAATTTCCGGATGTGATTGGAAAGTGTAAACTGTTAACATAGCCATCTACACTACACAAATAGAAGTCCCTGCAACAAAGTAAACCTCTAACGTTCCCATTTGCTTTAGTTTATCCAGCACTCTTGTCGTACACTCTTTGGAAAAGCTCTTTTCTTTTCCCATGGGGTTTACTGGCTTACACTACTTAATTTAGCGAGACTGACTATTAGACTATTATCAAATGATCATGAATACGATGTGATAGTTGATTTTTTAGATTTCAATGATTTTCTGATAGCTGTGATTTAACTTATTTTTTTAATTATAGCCTTCAGATTATTTATTGAGTAAATCATTTTGTTATTCTATGTGTTTCAGATGTCCGAAAGATTTTATTCAGTTCTATGATGGTTTTCAAATAGACAATACCAGTATAAGTCGAAATTCTATCGGTCAAAGAATATGTGATCATTCAAATAATATTCACATTGTATCTACAGGAGCAAGTTTAGTGATACTATTCGTTACTGGTCAAATTCAGTTGCTAAATCATGTGAATAATAAAAAAGACAATGTAGTAATGAATGCATTGAGTACAAGACGTCGAGGTTTTCGACTACGTTATACATTTACCAAAAGGTTATTGCCTGTCAATGAAGTACCTGGAGGCGAGCATGTCCGTGGAACAGGTAAAATGAGTATCGAACCTTGTGAATAACAATATATTTACCTTAAGATAATAATTCTTACTTGTATGTTTAATCACCCGATATAATGTATCACGTTCAACCTGGTAAAACTGTATCAGTGAACAATTAAAGATTTTCAGTTAGTAATAAAATTTAAATTGACCAATAATATGGTAAGATAGGTTAGTCGAAACAAAATTAGACCTCTGAAATAGTGAATATTTAGAGTTGGTTTTGATAAGCTTAGATATAGGTACTTAACTGGTTTCATGGTCCAGTTTAGATTACTAGCTATCAATTTGTAATAACATGAAAACTGCTTCCGGTAGTTCTACCATAACTAGAACTAATAAATGTTATGTTGCCGATTCTTATTCAGATTCAAACCAACAACAATTTGATTACCATCTCAAGGAAAGTATTGACCCATCATAATCTGTTCATACTTCTGAAGTATTAGCTTTTTGCCAAATTAGCCTTTAGTGTTTAACTTTAGAGAGTATTTTAAAAAAAATTTATGAAATGTCATTTTTGACAGCTTACCAATTTCCTTTTTATACCAAAAATTAATTATTTCAGAATGTGATTATGTGATAAAAAGTCAAGGTTCTATTGAAAAGCAGTTTGAATCACCTACAATGAGCAATAATTTCGTATTAACTCCAGATAGAGTATGCAATTTCATATTTATCGGAGATCAATTTGAACAATACATCGAAAGTGTATCAATTGGATTTGAACAAATTGAATTACCTAAGTCAAGTGAAGGAAGTCAAATGTAGGCGATTGTATTCATATTTTTTGTTTGGTCAATTGTTTCTTATGTGCTAATTGTAATTACTTTTTATTGATATTATGACAGATTTTTCCTATTACATTGTGAAACTGTTGATATTCACCTTTCGTTTATAGATAAAAATATAGTCCAGTTAGAAGAAAATTACAACAATGCAAATACACAAGTAGCTAGCATGTTTTGACTAAAGGAATTTCAATCTGTATGATTGTATAAAATGCTGATTAATTTTCATAGTAAAAACTACTGACTGTGGTCCTTGATCTCTATATTTTGCACTGCTAAATCTGCCACCATCATACTAATTTTGATGCGACTATTTGAACTCACTTTTAAGTTACATGGTATTCCGTAAACTTTACGAAAGTGGTCATTTTATTCATGATTTATACCTCACATCAATTATTTAAAAGTCTACCATGTAACTTAGAATCTTCATAGGTTATGATCAGTTCAGAAGTATAGGTTGTTAAATTGAGTCCTTTTCTGTGGCGTGAGACAATTACAATCATATTTAAAGAGGTCAGTATACTGTTTACAGTGAGGACATTTGGCACGTGACATGTGTTACTAAAAAATATAAAACAAATCTAACAATATTCGAGTCCGTTTGTATTGTAGGCCTTCAATTTAAATCCTTGTACCGAAAACGAATGTTCCAAAATTCGTAAAATGTAAAACAAGTTCAATAAATTCACTTTCTTACACCTTGTCTATCCCTCATCTGTAGACATTTTACTGTAAGATGCTTCGTTTTCTTTAATTGTTTCTAAAACTGCACATAAATCACAGTTTATCATAAGTGATGTAACTAGTCTTAGATATACAATGGGATGACAACATGAATAATTGGAACTTAACCTAAATTTTTTAGAGATATTTTACAGTAGGAAACCGATTGCATTCATGTTAGATACAAAAGTAAAGTCTCAATCTATCTTTACTTGACTAACCTAAGAATGAAGGACTAAGTAATAAATGAAATGATCCGTTAATAATAAACCTAATTGTTACGGTGCTTCTATGTTTCAAATTAACTTGGAGGACATTCACTAATATTTTGGGCAGTATTTAACAGATCCTGGCTGATTGAATAATTTATTACACATAGCTATAATTCAGAAATCTAAAGCACCATTTCTACATCGAAAAGTACCACTGATCAATGATTCAACTAAATTTGCTAACTTAATTTTCACTCCTATCACTTATCATCGAAACATCACGGAATATGCTTTTCAGTTTTGCCTTATATGGTGTGATTTGTCTCTTCTTTTTTTTAATGGTCTAAATAGCCTAAATTTCCAGTACATATCGTAAAGCTGATGAATAGTATATGACAAACAATACGAACTAGATAACACTAAGTTAACCGCAACTTCGAGACTGCTTGGTGAAAACTTCTCACTTTTGCAGAAGGCTAGTCTTAGTTTGAGTAATTTACGGTAGCACTGTATGATAAGAGTTTCACTCCCAGAGATGGTATCAGCAGCCTCGAAATATTTCACATTGCAACGTTGTATAAAATCTAGGTTTGAAGATTTCTCCTAACTATCTAACATCAATTTAATCATTTGTAAATTAGATGAAAGTAAATTTTATTTAGAATGCTTTGCTGCAGTCCGTAGATGTTCTCTAATGCCCCGATCTATGTTTTCAAGGGAAACCAAATTTTTGACACAATGACCTCTCGTAGGCTATAAGTCCCGAATTATTACAAATACAGACGATGATATTCTACCAACAAACAACCTCACTTTTAGGCTAAATGATTTCCAAGAGCGTCTTATACTGGGTTTATTACTGGTTTTTGACCCCTATTTGAATTTATGACGGTGATAACACAGCAGTCATTATGATGGATGATCCTTTAGATTATAGAAATTGCTAACGTCATATCTGTAACCATTAGTTACGATATGGATATCACAAAAGGTCCCGTATTTTCTTCTGCAACACTTTATTGTCCATTTTTTGTTTTCTGGCTTATTAATATAATAATACTAGAGACAATTCCTAACTTCATAATGTTAGCTTTCTTCAAATAAGACTGTATGAATACTTACTGGTTTAATCAGTCAACCTTAAGAGAAATAAGGACTTCTTTCTTAGTAAGCAAGCACAACTGCTCACAAAAAATAAGTGTTACATAGAGATATCATTCGATGACATTCCAAATCAGTTGACAAACCCAAAATAACATCTGATAATATCTGCTTTGTTCCTTTTATTTTGATTTTGTTCAACATAGTTAATCGTAGGTCTTACTGGAAAGGAACGTAAATTTATGATGTTGGGTATGTTTAGTGGAGCTGGTCGATTCAAGAGTTCTTTGAAGTGTTCTACCCACCTCTTTTGCTGTTCTTCAATGTTGGTGATTGCTTTGCCTTCTTCGCTTTCCACTGGTCGTTCTGGTTTACTGTAATTTCCAGCAAGTTTCTTTGTTGTATCATACAGTTGTCGCATGTTTCCTTCTCTTGCAGCCTTTTCCGCCGTCATTGCTAAGTCTTCCACATATTTACGTTTGTCATTTCTGATGCTCCTCTTCACTTGCTTGTTTGCTTCTGTGTATTCGACTTGTGCCTTGGCTTCCTCTGCTCTTGTTCGGCTGGTATTGATTGCTGCCTTCTCGTTTCTCCTTTTTTCAACCTTATCCAGTGTACCAACAGTGATCCATTCCTTTTGTTGGTGATTTTTGTGACCCAGAACCTTATGACATGTTGAAGTGATTGCCTACTTGATCCTTTTCCAGTTGCTCTCCATAGTAGTCCCCTCTCCAGTGAGTAGATCATGCAAGGCTTGGAACTTATTATTGAGGGTTATCTTGAATTTGTTGAGTCTGTCAGTATCTCGAAGAAAGGCTATATTAAACTTTTGTGACGTTGTCCGCCCTGTTGTTCAGTGCCCCCGGAGGGGCTACAGGCGGAGTTTGATCGTCAGTTAGATATTAGCATTTGAAAAGTCGAAATATGAATAATATTCATTCTTTTCAATTCAAATTGCCAGCCATCACGATGTCTCCGATTGTACATTTTTATAACTTGTACAGCGGACGGTCGTAAACTTTTCACAAACGCACCTGAATCGGTTATGCAATTAATTGACATAATGATTTGTTAAAACAAACAAGGTAAAACGGAAAACTTGTTAAAATATCTAGATGGTAGGAACAGGTAGCCGAGATATTCAAGCATGCCGCCTTAAATTTTGTGATCATTATCCATCTTCACTAGTCAATCTTATGATATTTTATTCATTCCACTTAAACCATTTATGTGACTGGATTCATAACGTAATCTGACATTTTCGACAGCTTGTTATAACGTTGACGTAAGAGTTGATACTAATATGGTTGTTTCCTAGCTTCCTTTTTTCACTGTTGAGATCAATTTTCTCATGTAAAAGTTTTCTACTTAATCAGTAGGTGGATTACTTTTAATCGATTTTCTTAATATTTCGAATATACGTAATTATCCAAGAAATTATTTGACCTAAGAATATTTCAACTCATATTACTAGTTATCTCCCGACTAGCATAAAGCAAAAACACATTTCTGTTAAATTATTGATAAGACTACTGACCTGACTGATTACATGTCCAATATTGATTTCTGAATTATGTTTTTGTACTGAAAATCAGAATTTTGTGCTAGTCTTTTTATAATTTTGTGGAAAATTTATTTTTAAATCAAAATCAGCAAGTAGACAGTTAGTCTCTTAAGCTTACCCAGAATGACTCATTGGTTTACATTGTTAATATTATCCGAAAATTTGAGCTCATAGACAGACTGATGTAGATTATGAAGGAACTCAAGTTACTGAAGAATTCAGGAAGGAATGAAACGGTTACTAATTGTCGTTAGGTTTTACTAATACTTCAAGCCAGTGAGCTCAGTTTTAAATAAGATATATGTTTGAAGATTAATTGATGAAATACCACCAGAACCCATAGGATAAGGTTTTCAGTTAATTAAAAGGGTTGTAGATCCTAGTCCAGTGTTGTTATTGATTACATTTCACAGAAACTAATAAAAGTATTACAGCGGCCCATGATAAATACATCCATATGAACTTTTAATCGAACTAATATTTAATTAGATGGTTTAGGTGACTGACATGTTGATTTTAAGTGATAGCTATGAAAATAATGAAATATTGGCCCTAATGGTTATTATATTGGAATATGACAACTGCAGAAATCGGATCCCCTAAAGATAAGTCAAAGAGTAAAGTTAAAAATCATATTCATGAATTCACTTGATTGAAAGGACATGAAAATTTCAGGAATCAAAATATCTTATTACGATAATATCAAGCTTTTGAAATAAAACTTTATTAGATAATGAACCTAAGAAGACAGTTTATAAATTTATCGGAAGAATGCTTGCTATCAGTTCGGCTTCTCTGGTATATGCTGTTTCATTTGTGAGCTTTTTGTGTATCTTGAAGCAAAGTTTTGAAAGTCCTGGAATAAGCAGTGAAAAGTGTTGGATTATATATTTCGCTTTACCGTAAAATGTCCTGCTAAAATAATGATCTAAAGATTTAGCTACCGTAGCTAATATCTAGCGGTAATAAATAAGTATGACATCTTGAATAACTTCAATAATGGGAAGTTTGTACCAGTATATAGTGCAACACTATGGGTGAGAACTGCAGATGTTTTTCCTCCATTAGGTCGATAGAAGCATGTAAGAATGATTAATAAGAAGCTAATTAAGTTTAAAGATTATTACTGTGATGAAAAAAACAAAGATTTTCATTATGCTTGGCGTATTCTGTAGATTTTCGTTTTTCTATGTTTGAGAAATTTATTCGGAATATAAGATATATATTGAATTTCTAGTTAGGTTTTACAGTGCCATGATGTTCATTTTTAAAAATAGATATTTGATATTACTGAACATTAATTTATGTAATTTGAAATTGAATCTCCCTCCCTAAAAAGAATTTATTTTTGCTTCGAAGCGAAATTAGACTAAAAATAACCTTTATTTATGTTGGACGTTTGTGGGCAAGCAGTATATTTAACACATATCAGTGTCGATCAGAAATAAGTGGGAATTTTACTCTATTAACGACTCTTATCAGAGTCCTTAAGTAATGCGTTTTAAAGCTCCACTACTTAGATTATTAGGGGTTTGTTTGAAAAGTCGAAGTACAACATTTTATCCAGATGATATTTCTAAATTCTGATGAACTTAGCTATTTGTAAAGGCATTTTTCAAAGTGTACAAAAATCTCTAGCCTTACATTCCTAGATTATATATCACCATGAAACAAAATAGAGCTACTTCAAAATTTTGATTTAACATTATTACTGCATAGGATTAACACTCTGAATTCCACATAGTATAACTTCATAATGGTATATGCAATTCAATTTTCATGATTCTGTTTACAGATGTGATCGTGGACATATGGCAGTTTATGGCAGTAGATTATTACCTGGTGAACAAATCAACAAACCAACCTATGAATATTCTCATGAAATACTTCAATCTAATAAAGAGCCCGATCATGTGTATTGTGATAGATCAAATGAACTAGAATCACTCAAAATCGGATCAGGTTTTCAACATCATTACTATCCAATAGTTGGACGACACAACGTCTTACTCATGAGATTTAATTCAACGGGAACCGAGCTACCCGGTTTAAATATGAAGTTTATTCTAAATTATAGGTTTAAAAAGGGTATGTTAGTTTTTTAAATTTTTATTCTTGAGGGATTAAACTAGATTTCACTTAAATTAAAAGTCTGAAATATGACACCACATCACAGTTTTTTCTGTATAATTTGTTGGGTTATTGAGGGAAGGAAAACCATTTATACTGTAGACATGTCCTCACTGCTGACTTAACTTATTTGACGGACTATGATGCTAGGTAAAACAGTGTTTAATTCATATATTGACTGGTTACAAATTAGTCATTACTTACACCCTGAATGTGTTGGTGTTGATTAACTTTTATAATATGAAAAACATAAAATCTTCATAAATTCGTACCATTTTACATCTCATCTAGAGCGCATTAGAGAAACTAATGGATCATACTCTATCCTAAGTACTACCATACAGACTATTCAATTCAGTCAGTTTGGTGATGAGCATTCCTGAAAAGGATGCAGTTTATTGAAAATATAAATGATTCAATAGTAAAATGCTTTACTCTCCATTAATATTGCGTAACATTATAGATGAAATTCAGTGAATAATCATAAATCATTCTATGAGTGGTTGAAGTTATGTGATATTCAAATTCAATACTCCCATGAACAAATTTTGTGTGGAAAGTATTGTGTACTGTTGTAGATGTCGACTTTCATTTCTGCCGTATTAGTCTTTTTAAAAAAAGCCCAGTTACTGAGTAATGAAACCACTTAATTGTCGCGTTTACACAGGTAAGGTCTGAGTTGAAGCAACCAGTAGACAAAAGCCTGTAAAATCCTCTTTTATACAACATAATTTTGTACAATGCCAATACCTATATATATATATATATTAATTTCAAATAAATATATTTTAATGAGTGTAACGGACTGAACTATTTTGCAACCGTATTTCAACTAGAAGCTTGTCTGAGGCTGGTTTTCAAATAAATGATGAAGTATTTTTTCTATTTCGTAGAAAAAATATACACTCAGGTTCTTATTCCTACGTGTTAGTAATATGTAACTAGCTATGGAGTTGACTATTAAGAGAACGGCAAGCAATATTTGAATGGTTATTATGCCTTCTATTCCATTTGCTAAATGTTTAAACAGACTATTTCAAATCAGTTAGTCTCAATTAAGTCACAACTTGTCTCCTGATAACTAATTGAACAAGTTAAATGGTAATCTTCAAGTTGGTTACGACCACAACTACAAAATAATAACCATTTCATTGAATAGCGGATTAAGTCAATCCAGTATGACCTACTCCTTATTTTCTAGATAAATACATGATATTGAATAGAATTTTTTTAACATTGTCGTTCACAATAAATATTTTGAATGTCATCGAATTAATTTGTTGGCCCTTGTTGTTCAACTTCCGTTACCTATTAAAGCTAAGAGGAGTTAGCTTTAGACGGGACCTTAGTTTTTTAGATTATAAAAATATAAATCCTGTCAGTGTGTATTGAGCTGAAAGAAGTATGAATATCATGCGATTGATACAACTTCATAACTCACATACTCCTCTTGTAATTGCTGTATATCAAACCACCTTAAGAATTTTAGACAAGAAAAGGACTTGGCACTTGCAATAACTGTACAGTGAGTAGTAAGAATCTTGGACAAAACAGTCCTAAACAGGAAAATAAAAAAGTAGTGTTATATGGTGTTCAATAGTTTCCAAGCTAATATTCTTTTGTGATGAGGAAGGTCTTCGAGCTTACACCACATTACTCACAATTATCACGCTACACTTTCAGATCCCACACCACTTCTAGGTAATAATAAAAACGTTTATTTAAAGTCTGATGCAAAGCAGAGTAAATAAAACCTCATTCGACTAACAATTTATAACAATATCATTGGGTTTGGGATGAAAATTACTTAGAAGTTGTTCAAAGTCATTAAATCCATCTAATTTGAGTACGAATAGTGTATTGAAGTCAATTCATATCTTACGAAATACTTCAGAAAATACATCCCTATTTGGTTTCTAAAACAGACCGAGCAGAACTCTTGTGCGTGTTTAAAAGAATAGGCTATCTGGTGGATAAATAACTTCTTTGTTGTGTATTGGTACAATAAAAAAGTACCAGGGACAAAGCAAACATCACTTGTAAGTGTTTATATCAAAGTTTCGTCATTGGGATAGTCCCCACGCACCATTTATATTGAAATTTATTTGTAGGTTAGACATAACTATAAGTGAATGAAAGTATTCACACTTCACCTTCAAAGAACTTTGTGGCCTCTTTATTCGGTCTAGAGTTATTAAATTTCTGACAGAATTCCTCTGAATACACCACAAATTTACGTAGGATCAAAAATTTGAATACCTATTTGAATTTAGTACCAGTCTAAGATGACTTTTGATGCCTGCAGTTTGGATAAAGTATTTAAAAACTACATATAGCTGAACATAGCATTATGTATAACATTCCACTGTTCATAAGTAACTCGTTTTGAGAAGTGAATCTAAGACGTTTCAAGACGTACCTTGATTATGAACATTGTAATGTCAAAGTCAGAAACTAATAACTACGGTATTTTGACACTCCATCTTAACAGAGAACTTTTGTCCTTGAAATACCGATATCTTGTTTTACACTGTGTAAAATCAGGTCACTGTTTATGTGTCTTAAAGTTTTAACATTTCTCCCCGCTGGTTCATCACTTAATCACCCATAATTTCCATTCAGGACTATGTTCTGTGTGGGGAAGTCATCCAGGGATACTGCCAACCACTAGTTTACCGCTATCTATTTCAACTAAAGAGAATGGAACTAGAAAGATTCTGTTAATTACAAAATCTGGAAATGAGGTTATTTTTTTAATAATAAAAAATACTCAAATTAGACTATGTTGAATCTATAGTTTGTGACTATGATTATCCCTACTTTGAGTTTATATAGCATGATGATTTAGTTATGCTGACAAAAAGTAGATTAAATTTATTCTTATGTGTGTGAACCATTGAGATTCTGTTACTTCTCATTAATTCATACAGACGAATACAAATAATTTTAGTGGCTTGATAAACTAACAATAAAACCTTAACATCATAATGTGCAAAATAGAGAAATAAACCAATCGGATATCTATATCTTTTAGGATTCTGATGTCAAAGTAGTCAATCCCTTTCCTAAATTTTCATAAATCAATGTGAAGACGGGGTTGATCAGAATGATGTAATGTATTTGCGCTAGGTATTTCGAACAATCTGAACACATACACACACACACACTTATCAAGACAATTTATTTGATAATTAATAAAGGTCAATTAAATGAAAGTTCAACTAAACAAAGGAATAATTATGATCAGAATGGGGTTTATGGAGATTGTAGTAATGTTGATGGTTGAATTGATGAGTCGATGTAAGGTAGACCACGAATGGAAACCTGGAAGCACTGGATGACCGTTTCGTCCTAGTATGTAACTCCTCAACAGTGTGCATCCACGATCCCTCACGTGGGATCTCAATCAAAAACTTAACAATCTTCACAATCTCATACTGATAATTACCATGTGCTCACTAGTGACTAGCTTTGTGAGGGAATTCTTGGAGTCCTAGTGAGAAGTCGTGACCGGTGGAGTTTAATGCGTGTCAGGTAGAGAATGGAATGGTTGTGCAGTCATTCGTGGATCAATGAAAGTTAAACCTTAACATCATTGGATGTCGACCTAGTGGTCAAGAGTTTAAACGTTCGCGTATAAGATCGTAGGTCCTGGGTTCGAGTCTCTTGTGTGTGATCGTGAATGCTCAGTGCTGAGGAGTCCCACACTGGTATGGAACCGCTGTTCAGTGCTTACACGGTTTTAGTAGTAGTCTAGCTTAAATCGACTCATCAATTCAACTGTTAATATTTCAAACTTACCAAAAATAACTGTAACTCAAATTAATGTTGCTTGAATCATGTTTGTTGATACTCTTTTATGAACTTTAAATTTTTATAATCAAGGAACATAATAGTTCTTTACAATTTAACTGAATATAAGGATACAATGAAGGATCCAATGTTTCTAACATTCACTTTTAATTTTATTCAATATACATTCCTTTATTTCTATTGCTTTATGAAATGACTTTCTGGTTTTAGACCAACTGGTAATATTCCAAATCCACAAGTTATTTTTACTACATATTAGTTATGCTAACTCTTGTTACTGCAAACTGTAAACTTAGATCATCAATTTTGAAGATATACCAGTCAATTTAAATTGCTTTATAGATAATATATCATTATGCTAATATATTAATTTTCCAGCTGTTTCATTGTGTATTTGTATTTTAATTCATTGAACACATTAAATCACGTATCGTTATTCGGAATCTTTATTATAGGCTGACGTTGATTAATGATTGTTAACTAATGTAGATGTTATGGAAATTACAAAATGAACTAGTTTACAAATAATTTACTCGATTTGTCAACATGATAGATTATTTCTTGACCATATATATTTTAACTGAGATAGAGTAGGTATCCACAATTTCGTATTCAGAGATGAAGGAAAATCTCCCGTGGACTCAGAATATATCCGAGGTTTGGCCATGATAGCACTCTAGTGCTAAGATGTGAGAACTGTCTATTAATTTAACATTGAGTTCATCCACTCTAATTTATTTAGGTTTCAATCTTACTGAATCTATATTAGTGAGAACTTGATCAAATGAAGCACGCATATATGAGTACCTCACGTTAACACAACAGTTGATAGACAGACAGAATGGAAACTAGTAGTACTTTGAAAGCATTGACAAACGAAAATTCAATTTCACCACACTTTTTGAACACTTGGTGTCTTTAAAAATACTTGAATTCAGCTCGGTAGTTTTGGAAGGATAGATGAGACTAGGAGGGGGGGAGTGATTTGCAAGCAAACGGGATTCGATTTGAATTATTATGACTCTTATACGCTACTGGTTTGGTATAACCTTTGCATGAGATCCAATAATTATAGACATACGGATTGAGAAAAAAATGTTGCATCTGACATAGACTAACAGAAATGCTGAACTTGCTGATGCTTTTTCGTAACTTTATACACTCTGTGAGAGGTAGCAAAAAGCCTCAGTTGTGAGAAAATAAGTTGTGGAAAGACTTCTAATAAGGAGGAATTTGATTAGATTAATTTGATTAAATTTGAGTTTAATAGTGGAAATTTATCTGTAACTTGAGTAGAGAGAAAAGTTTGAGAAACGCTATGCAAAGGTGCCTTGTGATCGGTTTCACTATGATACTATACACTGGGACAGCCAGGATCATACATAATCTAGGTCACAATGATAATACTATATCAAGTGAAATGTTAAGACACTTTACTGACGGTTCTCGTAAATGAACTTATCCTACTACCAGCTGTTATCTAATACGATCGAGTCTACTTAGCTGGTTATCATTAAATAATTTTAACTATTTAAAGAGAATTTCATTTACATGACTGTCAATATTTGTAGCTCAGGTCACTGAAGTTCTAATGACAGTAGACATTTTAGTCACTAAAACTGAAGACGATAACTGCTTTATTAATATAAAGCACAATATCAATCAAAAATCAGAGGACATCTTTACTGCTAACTTGTTATACACTAACTAGGTTATAAAACTGTCAGTAATATTAGATATCAATCAAGTAATCTTAAAGTATTGACGCTAATTTTGTAACAATAAGTAAATAGTTTAAAATCTTCAGCTAGAGGACTCAACTAGTTGAACATTTTCTGTGTAAACCACACCTGGTTCTTTCCTCCTTTGGCTATGAAACGATTTATCAACTGTTTCTATTCATTTGTAGACTTTGGTATCCCCGGTACAATGATTAATCCTGAAAGTTGTCAGTTTATGTATGTAAACCCATCACAGTCGACAACCTCTGTTTTTTCATCGTCATCATCCTCTTCTGAACCATCATCCTCATCTACCTCAAAAACAAATACAGTAAATTTCAAAGGATGGACCAACTCACCTCTCTACCCAAATAATTACCCACCTAATTCAGATTGTTTGTATTTAATTACACCACAAAATGAATTTGCTGTAGAACAATCCATACGTCTAGTCTTTGAAACATTTGCAACTACATATCGAACCCAGTCTAAAGTATCAATTGACAGCCAATCAGAAGTAGAAAAATTTCAAATTTGTAATCAGGTAAGGAATCTCCAGTTAACTAACTTACCTTGCTTGAAGTAGAATAGGAAATTTTACATAAAAAATTTGAATGTTTAGATGGTTTACGGAAAAGTGATAGACCGTCATTAGGTTGTTTTAAAACCATTAGAACTACAAACAAAAAACATGAAAACTTTCATTCTGTCTAGGAAATAGAAGCTTACATTATTCATCATTTGACAGCTTCGCGTTGTCACTAGTCCCTTTAAAAATGTTTTAAGTCTATTACTAGATTTAGAAATGGTGATAATATTGCTTAATTTGCAATATGAAGTACAGTGAAGTACTTTGCCTAAATATACTGTCATTTTTGTATGGCGCCTTTGGTCTTCGGAAGAAATTTAGTTTCACAGTAATCAGAACTGATCAAGATACAAAATACTAGTCTGTTCAATAAAATAACCACAATACTGCACTCATTTCATGTTTATCAGATATGTCTATTTCAGAACTATTTGCGCTTATGACGGAATTGTCATAATTGTGTTTTGATTGTTTTTTTAAGTTAATTGTGAAGAATCGATTGTGTCCGGTATAGTTTTCCCACACATTTATGTAAACAGAAGAAATATTTAAGTTCAAAGAACAACAGCCAGATTTTTGGTGGCATTACTGAACTCTCTACAATACTGAATAACAAAATGCTTTTAATGGGACCTGGTGACCCACAATTTCGTCTTACCTGAACATGACTACTAGAACTACTCCAAAGTACCTAACTGGTGTAAAACCTCCGCCTACCACTTCAAAATGTCTTATCACTCTCATCATAGCTAAAACTATATTTCATGGTCTCGATGGGACTAATGCAAATCGTACGGAAACATCGATGGATTGATGAATATCTCGTTCCGTAATACTTCAATGTTTTACCATTACCCATCCGAAAAATATGGTTGTGTTGTAGATATGATCTTCAAATAACAGACTTTTAAATTACAAACCTAAAAGTGACAACAAAGATTTAGTAAGAAAAAAAGAGTAACTGTCTTTTTGTATAGATATTGCAGTGATATTTACAAATTATTCGTTTGAACAGTTCACCTCAAGCCCTGGTTAAAGTAAACAAATCAAATAAGACTCTGGAACCAACCCAATGCAGTTACGATGTAATTTTCCTGGATTACTAGCTGCACAAAACAATCAGTATTTCATAAAATTCCACCACTCGAAGGTGACATTCGATTCTGGTAAACAATTTCGATCAAATATAGACTTTTTGTGTTGATCTTCACCATGGGATTACAAAGTTCAACTACTAACAATGTTACAAATTTATTACAGTCAAATGATTGAGTAGTTAGAGATGTAATATATAAATCTTATTACTTTAAATAATGTAAATAGATTACCATCAGATATGAAGATTTGTTATCAACATTAGTCTTTAAAAATGCCCCACAATATATATAGGGATAAAATTGATATCCATCGATTGTATCAATCGTCAAAATACGTAGTATATATATCCAACACTTGTTTCACCATTTAAATTTCCTTTTGATAAATAACTGAAACTAGTTGTTGGTCATATCTCAAGTAAACTCCAGCTATAATAAGTTATTTTGAAATGGACTTCAAAAATATGTTTCTACTCCATTAATGACTTAATTTATGTATTTCTTCTGATAACGTAAATAGACATCAACACCTCTATAAAAGTATTCGAAATTACTTGTTTACTCATGTAACCCCTCGTGAAGAAACATAGACTGACCTCCAGCATTCTCAATCCAATTCTGTCCTGAGCAATCCTTTCCAGTTGCTAACTATCCTTTTCATATCTGCTCCTATTTCCCGGCGTATTGTGTTCTTTGACCTTGTTTTTTTCCGATTCCCACCACGATTCCAAGTTAGCGTTTGCCTCGTGATGCAGTTTGGTGAGTTCAGCAATGTATGTCCGGTCCACTTCCAACGTATTTCCCTAATTTCTTCTTCAACTGGAGGTTGGTTTGTTCTCTCCCACAGTAGACTGTTGCTGATGGTATCCAGTCAACGAACATTCAGTATCTTACGTAGACAATTGTTTATAAATACTTGTAAATTTTGATGATGCTTGTGGTAGTTCTCCAAGTTTCAGCTCCGTATAATATAACTAACTATCTTGACGTTCTTATTTAAGATTCTGACTTTGATGTTGGCTTGCAGACATTTGTTTCGAGTTTCATATGTTCTTCAACTGTAGGAACGCAGTCGTTGCTTTGCCAATCCTCGCCTCTACATCTGCATCAGATCCTCCTTGTTCATTGATGACGCTGCTCAGGTACGTGAAGATTTCCACATCTTCCAGAGTTTCTCCATGAAGTGTGATTGGTTTTGTGTTCTCCGAGCTATTTTTTCAGGATCTCACTTTTTCCGTGGTTTATGTAGAGGCCTATTGATGCAGAGGTTACTGCTACATTAGTTGTCTTCGTCTAAATTTGTTCGTGTGTATGGGATAGAAGACATAGATCATCTGCGAACTCCAAATCGTCTAATTCATTATGAGATCTCCATTGTATTCCGTGCTTCCCGTCAGATGTCGAGGTCTTCATATTTCAGTAAACCACAAGAAGAAAGAGAAAGGGGGAGAGTAGGCAGCCTTGTCTAACACCGGTTCTTACTTGTAATGCGTCTGTCGGCTGTCCTCCATGCACCACTTTGCACTGTATTCCGTCGTCTGAATTCCAGATGATGTTGACAATCTACTCAGGAACTCCATAGTGTCGAAGAAGTTTCCATAATGTTCTCCTGTCCACGTTCTGGGAAACTTCGATTTTGAGTTTAATTATGGCTTATTTTGTTGTACTTTGTTGATAATTCTCATCTATTAGAAAACTCACGTCAAGTGACCTTTTATTAATAACTTTAGACTATCCATCATCATCTATGCGTACGAGCTTTATTATCTTATATACTGCAAAACAGAATAAATAATCAGTTTTAAACTCAGAATTGTTGTTGAAATGGTCTCGCTAAACTTTAAAAAATAGTGGACTATATGAATGTTAATCTTATTCCGTTCAGTTTTATTTATATGGGCTTATGGGTTTAAAAAATAATCTTTTTTTTTTCATTTACGTAAGCATTTTAATCAACTGAATGTATCTTAAAATCTACACACAAACAGCACCAGTGATAATACTGATTTATGCACAAACAAAAAAGCTAACATACACGAATATTCTTACTTCATAAACATAACCATTATTTACTTTCCTAACATTCATTATTAACATTTCAACGTTATCTGTCAAAATGTCTATCAAATAGATTAGTCTTCTATACTTTTAAAATATACTTAAAACTATGTTTCATAATGATGTTAGTTATTATATAAAAATAGTTTTATTTTTGGCTGAAGTTATAATAATTAGGGTAATTCTTTGTGACTAGTAAAAATAATGGTAAAATGAATTTAGATTTAATTACTGATTGCGTAAATTTAATTATTTTTTGGTGATAATGAAGATTGAACTTATATACGATGTATTTTCAGATCTAATGAGTTCATTTGATTCAAAACTATTATGTATGTAACTCAATGTTCAAAGTTTTGGATTTTAAGTCTGATTAAAACTACAACTAATACTAGAGTAGACTTTAATAAATAATATAAAATTAGCTTTTAAAACTTGTGATAACCAGCTGAAATCTACCTTTGTGAAAGTCACTTTCGGTGAATATAAAAACTTAGTTATCTAAAGTACTGACATATTCACTGTAATTTATTACCACCTAGGTTGAATGTTCGACCATTTACAAAAAACTGTCGGCTCTACCTAAAGATTTTAATTGAATTTGAAGTAGTTTGGATCATTCCGTTGTGAACATTTCCGACTGAAATTTGGTCAGTTTTGGTTGGCATGAGGGTATTCTGTGAGGATGGTTTGGACATAGTGCGATAGTCTTTAGAGCAAACGGTACTGGCTTCGATTCCCGGATAGAACACCAACTCTGGGATGCAGGCACGTCGAGCTCATGAGTCGCAAATAGAACGAAGCGCGCGTCCTGGATTCCACTGCTGGAGATATTCCATTAATGACTTTAATTTTTATTGTAACTGCAAGAAATAGATTTACATTTAATACATGGTTCAATAAAATTAGTGATTGAAACTTGAAGTATTTTTGTGTGCTAACGAAAAACCTCTAACGATCGTTGTTTAGCTTCTATAAATTTCAATATATCGGGAACACTGTTAAGATCTCCCACACTTTTCCACAGTACTCAAGCCAATAGTCGTTAGCTTCCTATATTGGTCTTAGTGTAGTCAACCTTAATCCTTTTCTTACTTATCCTGAGTTTTACCAATTAAAATTGATCCACGCTTACAAGCTCGTCAATTTGGATACTTTATTTCTTGAACACTAGATGCAAAAGTCAAACGACTTCCACTTGGCGCTTCTACTATAAAACTTATAAGCCGATAATAATATCGGCTTTAATTTGAGATGTTTTACATAACTACTACCTCTGCATCTGATATAGGAATGTCACCACTCGAGTACAGAAAACGAATACTGGAAATATTTATGCCAATCAAATATCGGTGTTAACCATAAATTCAGGTGAAACGTTTCGTGGTGGAGACTACTTTTTATAGACTGTTTGCTTAAGTATATAATTGTTATTGACACTGTGCACATTTTGTTCTTTGAATGATTTAGGATTTCCTTGAAATCATCCAGTTATACATTCCTTTAAAAGAAGAAGTAATAAGTGCTTTGACTTCACGTATCAACTTTCCACCATTACTCGAAGTATCATATGATGTATGGATACAACGTTGGCATAATTTAGAGAAAGAATTACAAATTTATTTAGGTACAAATCAACATATACTAGAACCCATAAGTATATACTGTGGGAAGTATATACCTGGTCCAATAGTCTCAGATCCAACTGCCACAGCCATTTTAATGAGATTTCATAGTGGACAAAATACAACTTCAAAGGGCTTTACATTAAGTTACGAATTTCTCCCGAAAATACCTCTTGATCCAATAAAATCAAAAGTTGTTGATAAACCAGGTATGTTACCATATATTACATTAATATTATTCATTTGCTTTACAAATTACTAATAAAGGTTTTAAGTATGAACTAATGAAACCTTGAACTCATTTTAAACTGCTTAAGGTCATAATTGACTAAATTAAGGAGTGAGGGTAAACGAGCACGATCTCGAGACTCCCTTTAAAACCTTTCAACCAACTAGGCAACGCGATTTAGATGATTTCATCTTGTGAGGTATGGTACACCTATAAATTCGAAACCAGCATAGTGCTTCACTATGAGCCAACACCTCTTAATCCTCTCACCTGGTCGTCTAGGCAGACAAACACTTTTGCAACTCAAGTTTCCAGTATAGAATCAATCTGATTTATCCACTTATATATTTAAATTTTAATGGGACAGGATTCCATTTACCTAACGTTTTATAGCTAGAGTAATGTCGTGGCAGTGCCACAGCCGACTTATATTGTAATATGACATTTTGTCTATGGTTTGGTCCTTTCGAAAATTTTTCTTCAGTCATCACATAACTACTGATATACACTGAGTTTCTGACTATTTTCATTTATCAACGTTCGTCGATGATTAGAGCTACAAAACCTCTCAATCATTTAAAAATACTCTATACTTTGACATTTAAGGACATATGACGTACTTTAACTATTACTTTCAATCTGGATAATGCAAAGACTGTATAATCCAAAGACTGTATGGGATCTCATGATAGGAGGTCATAGTTTCTCCACTCTAATTGAAAACGATCTCATTATGGATGCAAAATCACCACATCTAAATACATTTAACTAAATTACTATGTAATTCATTAAATTTCTGATACAGTTTATGTCTACGTATTTTTAAACAAGTGGTTGCAATAAAGTAGTACTGTAAGTATATATATATATATATACTACTCAATAGTATAGTTAGGTAACGTAGTCTTAATTTCTGAAAATATTTTTAGGGAAGAAAAATGGTGGTGGTGTTGACGACAAACATTCAGTCAAAACTACTAGCAGTGGTTTAATTACTTCACCAAATTTTCCCAATTTATATGTGAAGGATTTCAATTATGAATGGTATATTCAAGGAACTACGGAGAAAAGTCGCATTCAATTATATTTCAATTCATTGGATTTAGAAGGTTCGAAAATGAGTAAGTTTCTAAGTGAGAATGAAACTCGGATAGTGGATTGAATCTCCCAGTGTATTTACTTTTGTATATTGTTCATGCTTGCTTTTTATACATTTCATTCTGTTAAAGCTTTGATTAGTTTCCAGACAAACAGATATCCTCTGTTATTTTTTACATTCCAGTGACATACTAAATGTATGTATAAGACACGGAGTACTAGATAAAGCACTAGATTATTTACCGGAATCAATAAGATTTTGCAAGTAGAAATTAAACATTCATTGGTGTTATAACTTGTGGCTGAATGGATGCCAAGCTAATGTATGACGCGATAAGACCGCCAATCAGAGAGCAGCGAATTATCGATTGGACCAGTGACAAATGTAAAACCGTACGAGCAGTCTACAGTACGTATCGGTCCTGCTTTCTGCCTAGCCCCGCCAGTTAAGTCCAGAACAGCCTCTGTGGTATGAATCCTTGTATTTCAAACATACTGAGTTTAGATACCAAACAGACTGACCACATCGTACCTATAAAATAGAAAATAACATTTGTACAAGATTTGGCCAAATGTGGCTGTGAATGTGGGAGGCAGTAATTAATAGACTCAAGAACGGTAAATCGTATAATAATAGTATATAGGTCAAAATAAAGCTTATAATTAGGGAAACATGAATATGAATAGTTTAGTTATTTAGCGATTATACGGTAAAAAATATATGCATAATATTGGTCCATAAATGAATCCAAAAGTTACCATTCACTATTGTTATTAGACATAACAATTGGAATTACAAAATCATTTGTCGCTGTATTTACTCGAACTTAAAATGAATTCTTTTATAACCGAAGCTTAAGCACTACGTATGCAGATATTATCTTGTACAGTAGAAATTTATTTTTAACCTTTTTTATCATATTTTCTTCTACCGTAATAGATTGTTCAAGAGCAGTTCTTCGGATATATGAAGATCGTAACCCACGAAGTTCATATGAACTTTGTGGAAATCCTAATGAACTCCTGCCTATTGTTATACCGAATTCTGTAGCACGAGTAAAGTAGGTTTTATAAAATACTTTATACTAAAATAAATTTTAAATGCCTATCTGCTCCAGACTCTCTATCATAGTTTGTATAGCATATTTATGATGAGTACTAGATGCCGAATTTAAGTCTTAGAATCTTGTTTAATAACTTGTACTAAGATTCAAAGTTAGGTGAGTTGTTAGAACCTACTCTCAATGTATTCTGGTATTAATTAAACTACTCGAAGTATCCTTGATTGTTTGATTATTTTTTATAACGTAAGGGCAAGCAACCTGAAACTATATTATGGACGAATTCTAATCTCTTAAAATTACCAATGTCCTGTTGACTGAATGCTCCGAATCAAAGATTATCCCAGGTTTGATTGTCATTCAACTCTTCAAATTTCGTATTTCATTTCTATATGAGAGAGCGAGAAGCAGGTGTTGCTATCCTATTACATCAATTGAACGCTTTCTACACGTTTTATCCCTCCAAAGTGGTAAATTTTACTGATAATCAGCAAAATGTCAATTTACACTTTATAAATTCTTTTAATTTCAAAAATTTATCCGATCGATTGTTCTTCTTGAGATTTTAAATTTTTTAAATCAACATGAGTTAACTGTGCAGATAAGATGGATTGTTTAATTTCCATCTACTGTAATAGAAATAAGCTTTGTCATAAAATTCAAGGGGTCATGATGTTTAATGGCTGTTCTGATCAATATTCAGAGAGAGTGTTTATAGAGATGTTCTGTCAACATGGGTACCTGTTGTTCTCAGAATTGTTTACTTGTTTCACTAAAATGTTTGTCGTAAACTATCTTATACTGTCTATTCGTTTCTAGGTTTCTTTGAGTTGAACTCACTGAACAGATATACCGAGCTTTGTCACGTTAACATATTTTCGAAGAACTGATTCAGTAACTTTAACACCGATCATTTTAAAAGCTATCCATAATAGTCTGTTCTTTCCAGATCAGCCTATTTTGATATCATAACACATTCACAGCACATTCTGTCATTTCTGAATAAATAAAATTTATGCAAATATTGATGAAAAACTATTTTGAATACCGTTTTCAATTTCGTAATAATGTTGATGGTCAGTGAGTTGCTGGAAATTTAGTCCTAAAAATGTTAATATACACAGATATTCTATTAGATCATTCATAGTATGAGCCACAAATACTTAAAGACTTTTTGGGCTCATGATCGTAACTGTTTACATTTTAAGTGATATCGGTTTATTCCTGAAAAGAATAATAGATTTATTTAAAATCAATGAACGTGATTGTGAAAAAATAAAAACCTTTCAAAAGAAACCCTTAACAAGTGTTGATGACTTTTATTTCTTATTATTTTTAAGTTACACGATATGGTAACTGAATAGTATGTTGGAATAATCGTTCTGAATGAGAGTCATTCATGGTCCTTTTCAGTCTTGAAAATAATCCTATTGACAAATACCTTTCATCTGAAGTTAATTCCATAGTGAAGTCTGTTTCTTTTTAAGTGACTTTATTTTCGAATTAAAAGTATTTTCAAACAAACAAAAGCATCAAATTCATGAGATTATATTCAGTATGATTGTAAGAAGATATCCGTCCGTGCATAATCTACTGATTATCCTATTTGGAACACTTTGGATTCAATTACTTTTAATTTAACTGACATTTTAGTCGTTTAATACGAAAGGTTTACACAGCATTTGATTTGGTTTGTACAGATAATTTTATTCTGGGCATCTGATATCGTGCAGGTGGAACCGGGAGCCCTAACCAACTATTTTGACATGATCAGAAGCCGCCGGGTTCACTTATGAGTCAGTTTGAATATATTTACCATTTAAAAGCTTCAAACTATGAAAAAAAGTATATGTATACACGTCTAACTAGTGCACCACTATATATATATATATATAGAGAGAGAGAGACTATTCCTTTTGCCTCATATTTCTCAGTCTTTAATGTTTTTTTCATTGGAAAAATCCAATTAGTCTTAGATTATGAGTGAGATATTTAAAATTAATTTGCAAGTCATCTTTAATACTCCATGTTATATATTATGATTTTACGGTTATAATATCTACATAAATTGTTGTCAGTTCGCTGAAATAGATGTGAACGTGACTAATAGCTTCCATAAAATGACAAAATGATTATCAAAATGACTTTTGTTACTAAATGGTTTTGTTATTACTTTGTCTTATCAAATTCAATATTCCCATGAAAGAATCTGGGTGTGGCACTTACCTTGTCAGACGAGCAACTGGGGCGAGTAAACAGAAACAACCTTTAAATTCCTACCAGCTTAATTTGTCTGACCAGGTGGGACAAAACGATATATCTAATTCGGGTGGTCGCTTTATGTTGTGTTTACAACTTCAGAGCTCGTGCCAGATTTTCTCACAGTTGGCAAATTTTTCAACCGCCTACATGTGATCTCAGCAAGATTTTCATATTCAAACATCTAGCCAAATCTGCAGTTTGTTGTTTCAGTGACGAAGGTTTTCTGAAATAGAAAAATATTATTTCTTGTGTTTATGAAAAGTAGTAACTGCTGGATTTCAAACTGATTAATCTATGGCAAAGCCTAATCACGCGGTATGATGTTCTTTAGTCCAGAGACAGATGTAATAGTCACTATATACTTTTACATTGTCTCAACTTAATACGAAACGGTGTTATTAGTTCATATCCCATTTTAAAAGTTCATATCTTCCAACTGTCTTAATTTTATCAACTGGTGAATTAAAAATATCCATACTGTTTGGAAGAGATTACTTAGTGTTGATCAAGTGGTTTTACGGAATATACTTTCTTTTTTAAAACTTCTAAACAGAATGCACACAGCAACGGATGCATCTGGTTCAAAAGGATTCGAGTTAATTTGGACTGATCTACTACCAATAGATCCTGAAAGTATGTTAAAAATGTTTTCTAGAATTGTTAACATAAGGACTGTGAATTTAAAACCAATGACAAAAATGAATGATGAGTTTGCAAACTGTTTTTTTTCAATATAAGTAGATTAAATTAAAACTAAATTAATCAAATCTATATACACTTACAAAAATAGAGATTGAATGAAATTTAGTATGGCAATATTTTCTGCACATTACAGTTATTACCAGTTTCGTGTATGCTGGTCGCCATTATTGTGCTCCTTCTTAGTATGTTCAGTTTACCGAATAGCCCAACTATGTTACGAGTACTTTTACTATCATCTGTTTCAGTTTCTTGTGACTTTCTAGCCGTAATATCATGTAGTTAAAAACTCGTTTTGTTCTATTTCAATTGTTATCTTTCAAATTTTGTTTAATAGTCCCAGCATTTCTTCTAAAACTTCACATATTCACCTGACCTGACGAATCAAACAAGTTTGCCACCACATATTTCTTTCTGCCTTGATTGTCAACATATATCCGTAAATATCTTTATATTAAAAAACAACAAATATAATCAAGTATATGAAGCGTTAGGTCGGGGAGTTGTACTACTTATCATTTCTGTTTAATAAATCACGTCTTATCAACTTTATCAAAAATCATTATGATTATTAGAGCAAATAATTAAACACTAATTATTTGAAATAAACTAGATTAGTGACCAAACCTTAGATTATAAGAAGAGCTATCGAGCCAAGAATAACTATTTTTGTATTTCTGATTAACTTATCTGGTAACAAAAGTAAAAATCAATGTTCCACAGAAATTATTATTATTATTACTATTATTATTAATTGCTTACTTGCTTACTTACGCCTATTACTCCTCGTGGAGGAGAGTAGGTCTCACAGCAGTATTCTCCATCCAACTCTGTCTTGGGAAATCCTTTACAGTTCTTTCCAGTTGTTATTCATCTTTTTCATATCTGCTTCTATTCCCCGGCGTATTGTGTTCTTTGACCTACCTCTTTTCTGCTTCCCTTCCGAATTCCAAGCTAGGGATTGCCTCGTGATGCAGTTCGGTGATTTCAGCAATGTATGTCCGATCCACTCTTATCGGCTTTTCCTAATTTCTTCTTCACTTGGAAGCTGGTTTGTCCTCTCCCATAAAAGGCTGTTGCTGATAGTAGCCTGCCAGTGATTATTGAGTATTTTGCGTAGAAAACTGTTTATAAATACTTGTACATTTTGATGATGCTTGTGGTAGTTCTCCAAGTTTCAGCTCCGTATAGTAGGAGTGTCTTTGACGTTCTTTCCAGTTGTCTTCCATCTTAGTTTCTTGTTCTTCTAGTCGGTCTTGTAAAGCTTAGGACCTGTTGTTGAGATTTATCTTAAATTTGATGAGTTTGTTAGTATCTCAAAGGAAGGCTGTATTGAACCTTTGTGATGCTGTTTCTCCAGTTGTCCAATGTTTCTTTAGTCTCACTTTCATCTTGGCCACAACCAGGTGGTGATCTGAAGCTATGTCAGACCCTCTCCTGGTTCTCACCTCTTCCATTGTCCTTCGAAATTTTTTGTTGATACAAATATTATCTATCTGGTTCTCTGTGGTGTGGTCCGGCGAGATCCATGTAGCTTTCTGTATGCGTTTGTGTGGAAATATTTTTCCGCCTGTAACCAATTTGTTGAATGCACATAGATTTGCAAATCTCCCCCCATTTTCATTTCTCTCTCCCAGTCCATGTCGTCCCATTATATCTTCATATCCTGTGTTGTTCACTCCGACTTCAGCATTTAGATCTCCCATCAGGATGATGAGGTCCTTTTTTGAGCACTTAGCTATGATTGATTGCAGCCTCTCATAAACCTGATCTGTATCGTCGTCGTTGCTATCAGTGATGGGTGCATAACACTGAACAGCATTCATGGTGATCCCCTCCTTCTTTGTTTTGAATGATGCTTTGATAATTCTGGATCCATGAGATTCTCATCCTACAAGTGCATTTCGTGCTTCTCTGGACAGCATCTGAGCAACTCCCTGAGTGTGTGGAGCATTTTCCCCTTTGTGGCCGGAGTACAGCAGCATCTATCCCGTATCTAGCTTTTGTTGTCCAACTTGTGTCCAATGAGTTTCGCTGATTCCAAGTACTGCTATTTTCTATCTCCCCATTTCCATTGCTATTTGACTGGTCTTTCCTGTCTCCCACATTGTCCGGAAGTTCCATGTACCTATAAAAATTGTTGCTCTGGTTGTTAGAAGGGACATCAGCCTCGTGACTTCCGAAGAATCTCGGCTTTCATCATGAGACGTCATAATTATTCCTTCAACTCCCAGGGCAGAGTTTAAATGGTTTGAATTATTTTTTCTGGTTAGCGTTTTTTTAGCAAGTTAGCTTTTCTACGGGATGGGGTCGCTAACCCCATGCCCAACCCTCCTCCTTTACCCGGGTTTGTGACCGGCAGTAACTCTAGAAGAGCTACAGGCGAAGTAATTATTATTGATCACGAATCTACATAATTTTACACATAACAAAATGTATTCAAACATAATCGGTATTTCATCTCTTCTTTGAAAATTAAACATTTTGTTTTTGAGAATGGCAACTAGCCTAGTCAGAAAAGATATAATAGTGAATTGAACAGATGTCACTAGTTAGTTTAGAAAATCTAAGATTAATTTATATATGTACCGCGGAATTTACCATAAAATGTCTTGCAGCATTTCCTAACAGACCTCATTTTTCTCAGAATACATGATCGATATCTTAGATTCCAGTGCATCAGTTTTACATTTTCACAACCATATAAAAAATGATTTTGTGTATTTATTTTTTCAGCTGGATGTAAAGGTTTCCTCTGTGAAAATACAGGTTATTGTTTATATGCAGATCTAGAATGTAATGAAGTACTGAATTGTGGAATGTATCAAAAAGATGGAAAATGGTTGAAGGATGAATCAGATGAAGCAAGCTGTAAGTACTTTATAGAACTTTACTTAACTAAACTTTCACCAATCCAGAAGATTAATTCATTTCGTTTACATGTTTAAGACTTAGATGTCCTGACTTCTAACGTAAACTTGGCTATCGAAATACACTTTGGATTGAAAGATTGAAGTGACAGTAAAATAAATAAAATTAATTTCAAATGTATGAGCGTATATCCGTAGATCGCCATGGATAATTTGAGAGTTTCATAAAAGCATATTTCACAAGGTATTGTTATGAAACATCTGAAACTCACATTATAAAAAATACATCAACAAAATCTCACCACTTATCCTCGTAAATCCCAGTTTTATTTTATGTCTTCAACAATATACATCTTTTCGAAAAAGACCTAGTTTTGCAACTGGCACATATTGTATAGAAGAGTAGGATTAATGAGTTTACTCTAGTTTTAGTCCAGAGGTTTTGAGATTAAGGTATTTCAATTAGTGAGAAAAAAGCGATTATTTCTTTAATTACTGTACAGTGAATTACTTCATGCTCCAAACTTCCTCAATAAGTCTACAGTGAGACTACTAACTCCACTCTTCCCTGAATGTGAATCAAATGCCTAGACTCATTCGTTGCTTTCATGGAGACTTCATATTTTTTACTTTCTGACAGAATTTTTATGAGCGAAACTCTTAGTATTTGTCAATTCGTAACTATAATATGGTACTAATAAATAAGTGATGTTCTTAAATCCTTCTTAAGCATTTATAAAGATAGTATCAACTGAGATGCACAATAAAAGGGGGATTATTTCGCCCTTCGTTCTCTATGACATTTCGACGATTACATGCTTTTCTTTGCCTTCATTCATAATGCTCCTTCTCACTTATTTACTTTTCGTTCAGGAAGTAAATCTATTGTCGCTAGTTCTATCTTTGTCAAACCATCTAAATCATCTTACAAACGGATATGAGAAGTAAAAATACAATTTGTTTGTATCATTTTCAATATCCATGAAACAAATCCAGCTTATGCATAAGAAACATTTTTCTCACAAATATCAATGTCACATTATGATGTCTTGCTGATATATAAATTCACCACAGATATTAAAAACCAAGAATCTAAGTAAACTGATAACTGAATATTATTCGCACCGAAATTCACAAATGGTGAGCTGAAGTTTGATAGTTTAGTGACCCATATGATTCGCACAAAGCTTCGAAGTATTAATGAGTCTCAACGGGGATCAAATTTCTTTCCTTTGTGAGCAATGCCATGGAGTTTTCAAAAATAATCATTGTTATAACCTTCATTGTTTTATTTTTCTGTACTTTTTAATAGGTTCATTGGGACTGAGTTACAACTTAGCTCACATTGGTACAGGTATTCTACTGGCACTAATTCTACTTCTTGGTATAGCTTGCTACATTTATTATCGTGAATATAAACGCCGAAAACATATGCCATTGGATCCCCTAACAGAATTAACGGGTTCAAAGCCCTCTCTATCATTAAATCAGTCAGCTCACAGATTGACCACTCACTGTCCAAATAAAAAACAGTTACATAAATGTCATAATTCACAGAGTACAGGGTTGTTATGCGATTTGTCAGACGAGAAAGAAATGGTCTTCAGAGATATCGGTCCAATAAAGAAACATCAGCACCAGCAACACTACCACCATCATCAACATCGTCATTTGCTACATTCACATCAGTTACCGCCGCATACTCACTCTCATCGGTACCACCATCACAGTTATAACAAAAAGATGACTGAACAGAGTGCACACTCACAATTAATCAATGCATCTCATGACTGTCATAGTTCACATTTTTCACTCGATAACCAGCACGATTATTGTCATACGATTAGATTAAATAATAAAACACAACACAGGACATCGTCACATTCAGGATCATTAGTTAAAAATGGAGGTGGTACAGTAATTTCAGACTCTGTACATAGTTGCGGGGGTAGTAACAATAATACAAGTGGTTTGATTGTCGGAACTGGAAGAAATTTATCAACAACCGCCGACGGTGGGTTATTTATTAGAGAGAAAATGCAAAAAATATCTATAGTTTAACTCTTTTCTGATGAAATTTTCACATTTTTTGATCTTTTCGTTCACGTACAACTCCAAGTAATATTATGTATACCAGACTTGGTGTAGCTAAATATTGATATTTCTATTATCACTGTAATCTATGAAAAACAGCTCGCTCAATCTACTTCTAGTAACTAATCATTCCACTATTCTTTGTACATTGTAAAATTACCCACTAAAATGAAATGTATAACTTTTATCCAGGTCGAAAATGTGATTTCCATTCTTTCTTTTATTCATCCTTTGGTTTTTTTTCTTTCAGAGTGTTCTAGTGGTTATGTTATGTTTAAAAGGCGTATGATCTCTTTTTAGTGATTTAGTACGTGCTAGTATGTATTAGCCACAGTATTTTTTTTCTCATCATTTTTAAACAGTCTATTGAGTACAATATGTTTGATGCTAATATATCCAAAAATAGATACATGATGATTGAATTAGACTAGGTTCATATGAGTATATTTTAGAAGTATATGTGGATACGGATTACAGTAATTTTAATCACTTATCCCTGTAAATAACAACGTTATTAATATTGATCAATTACTTAAAAATAAAATATTGTTTCTTTTTTGTATAAAGGCGAGCAAACTAATATATATGTCTCCTGTTTTATTTACTTACTTCTCCCTATTTGGGTATTAGTTTTATTTTTTTTCCTTCTTTGGAATCCGTTTTTCTCCTCGTAAAGTTAACAATATTGACTAAAATGTAAGGAACTTTTGTAGAAGCTATTGTTGAAAGTAAATTCCACGGAAATCACTTTATCTTAAGCATTTTTTTTATTTTACGCTTTTTCTCATGTACTTTCGTTTGTGACTTAATGAGTTCGGAGTTAAAATGAAAGTGAAAGGCTATCTAATGATTTAATTCTTCAGGAAAATCAAAGGGGTGCTACGGGAATCAGTAAGGAATTGTAAATAGTTATCCAAATTTCTTCTTTGGAAATGGGTAAGCAACATTAAACAGATTAAACTGCAGACGAAAATTATAAAAGGTATAGAAGAATTGATGATCTAGAAAAGCTAAACAAATGTCTTTATGTGTCAAGAATTCCTTTATTAAGAAGGGATCATTGAACTGTGGCAATATATCTATAGTCTTGTTGTATATGTTCACTAGCTTTCTGATCCACTTTAATAGTTAGAAGTTAGGATAAGAGTTTAGGTGTGTCAGGATTTAGGATTTACAGCTTATGATCGTGATCATTTTTCTAGAGTTATAGATCATAGGTTGATATTTATGAGTTGAATGTCAAAACAATAGTTAAGGGTTTCAAGAGTATGATGACTGAGAAAGAACATCAAAAGCTTATTCGGAAGGAAATATTCTTGAATCATCTCCTTACTCATTATTAATCAATATACATGAATTTAGTTGTTTCACCGAGATTCTATTTAGAAACAATTCATCTAAGCGTTTTAGGGAATCTAAGTGTAGTGTTTGTACCGATTGAACAAGGTTTTGTACATTCCTGATTTGTTCACGTTCAATGCAATAAATTCAAGAGTCTCAATGGTCTAATTCTCCCTTCAGTCACTAGTTCTCTGGTGACTCTTTAGATGCAATATGTATATATCTAAAAACTTCTGCTTCATTAATTGTAGACAGTATTATTAATTATTCTTCCAATATATTGATGTGATAAGAACGTTTCATCAACTTTCGGCTTGAAGTCAGCCAAAAGATGAAACTAATCGACTGTAGCTGTTTGGAAACTTCGTGACCAACAGGTTTGCACCTGGAGTAAATAATGCAACATAATTAATGGCAAAGTAATAACTAAGAGTCAGTAGCCACCAATAGTAATGTGAAAATAACAACCATTAATATTATTTACTATTTCCTGTTATTTGTGCTCTTAAAAGGTTTGACGTTTTCTTTTATCTTTTGCTGGGAGATTTCAAAACTATGGCCATTTGATAAGTATCCAATTCAGTCTACTTTGCATTCATATTTCTATTCATACAGATGTGATGACGTAAATGCTTTACTTTGTGTCTCCTTTGTACTAGACTCTAAGTACCAAAATTTTCGATTTTATTTAAAATAGGTTATATTCGAACAGAAATAGAATCCAGGCATCACGTTTCCTCTCCTTCGGAACCCAATGAGTGAATGTACTTGAATCTCAGAGTAGATGGTCACTCAGGGACTCGGACTCACTACCTTTTGTTTCAACTAACCAAAGCGTTATTCAATCACTGAGCTTCTGAGATCAAATAGCCACTCACTTTTGAAACGGGTATGGATTTTAATTTAATTTATAATCGTTTAGGTTATCAAAATTCAGTCAAAATATCAACATTGGGATAAGCTAAACCACTACAAACTAAATTAGAATTTCAAATTCTTAATATCTGTCCAGAATCAACGTTAACAGTTAGCCTTTTTAAAAAAAAGATATCTGATTAGTGTTAATTCCGTTAAACTTTGTGAAAACATGGTAAATGTTTCTTCTGTTACGTCAAAGATACAATATTAAACAGAAAACTTTTAAAACTCATCGATTTTTATGGAGAATTATTGTACGGTTATCAGAGTATTTCTAATCTCAGTTCTTCAAAGCATGTCTCATTCCAATTAATAGACTAAATTGATTTTCAAAGTTCATTGAGATTGGCGTCTGATATTCATATCTGAACTTAAATTGTTAGATCCACGTTTCTCAGCCTTTTCAGAAAATGTTGCATATTGCCTTTTGTAAAAGTATTAAACACATAATGTTACAGGTGAAGCTTAAAATTTTAAACTTATCACAAGGTGTTAGTGTAAAATCTGCTCCTTTTATCTGAATCTAGACATCAGTCCTTAAACTTGGGTTTTTTTTCTTTCTGACTTTGGATTTTTGGTTCCATTTTTGCCCTTTCCTTTCTCGTTTTGTTCATAGACATCAGAAGGCGTAAATGCTGAAGGTTTGTCACTAATTTGTCTCTGTAACTGTAGCAAAGAACAATAATTTACTAGACTTTCATCTATATTCAGAAAATTCCTATTTGGTTGCTGAATGTTTTTGGCTTTAGCATTACTTAGTTTCGGATTTTTATTCTTTCGATTTTTTGTCTCTCTCCGAAGTCTATAAATTTGGAGACAACACAAAGTCCTTTAATAAAGAGCTGCTTAAGTCTTCGGATTAGCAAACAATCGTTTGAGAATTTTTGAACTGTCTTGAATTCAAATTTTTATCAGATTTGGACGAATATTTTTGGTACTTTGGTGGTTTGGCACTTGTCTTCGGTTCGGTTTAATTGGATAATTTGTTTTGGGCAGTTTAGAAGCAAAACGTCGACGAGGAAGGTGATACCTTTAAGGCTATATGTATATGACCTTTGTTTGATGTTTTTATTGTAGATCACCAACGTAGGTGATCTGTGCCGATGATTGGGGGTCTACTGGAGTTGGACGGGTATGATGTGATCAACAAGCTTACGTTGAAGTCGCAGCTTACAGTTAATACCTAGAGTCATATATATATATTTATATATATACTTGTGGTGTAAACTCTTCAGTTGTTTTTTGAATCAGTCATATCACTTCTAATACTAGACTAACAGGGTAGTTGAAAGAGAAGTTTTCGACAGATGTATGACTGCCAATAAAGAAATAAACCTTTAATAATTGGTTCTCATCACAGATACGTTCCATCGAATAAAATATGATGTTTTCGCGCACCATGGTTTTACAGCTGATAGAAAGATTATTTTGATTCGAAACGGCTGTATGGTTGTGAACTAATGACAAGAATAATATTTGTAAAGTATATTTGGTTGAAGATAAGGATGCAACAGCAACAGTTAACAACTCCTATAGCTCAGTGAATGGATTTTTCGAATTTGACTTACCCTGGAAAATTCAGAGGTTCAAGTTACAGAGCAATTCTGAATCGAGTATAAGTGTTAGAGTGTTTAAAAGGAAGGTTGTGGTAAGATAAGAGTGATGTGGGTGGGGAGGCTATCTAGAGCTACTAACTGTAATGAATTTCATGTGCTTTACCTCTACTTGAGATTCTCATGCAAGTGCTATTCCACACACTCCTTCGAAATACAACTGACCTTTATTCTAAACTTAAATCTGTTGATAGCTGAACTTTACAAGTCACTAGGTATTTCAGATCTCTTTCAAATGGGAATGATAATTCTATCTTGCGAATCAGATTTCTATTCCCTCAGCTATTTTTGGCATTCGTTCCCGAACAAACGATTGCAAGTGGTCAAAATTATGTTACATGTATGAAAACCTCTTAGTATCAGTTATGTTGTTCAGGATATAATACCAGGCCCATTAACACCAGTAATATCATTATTTTCATGATGTGGATAATAATATGGAATGTATTCATAATAACACTACTCGGTTACAGACCTTTAGAATGGACCTTGGTGAATATATAAAGTACTTCTTAATGTCCTACTTGTTCCTTTACATTATTGACAAACGCATTCTTGATCTGGCACAGTATTCAGATATAAAGTGCACCTTCACAGTAATTATGTTTGAATATGTAAACCCTCAAACTTTAAAGTCTGAACACGGACATACTTTTTATTCACAAACTTTGGTACGCCCGAACCTTGAGTGGTTTGATTTCATAAAGAATTTACTTAAGATCTTTAGAATACTTTCCATGATAATTAGAAGTACTTCAATTATTATTCAAACTAGAAATCCACAAAATAACGCAGTTTAAGTCAGGTAGAACCATGTGAACACAAACGAACATATTGTATTTGGAATTCAAAATCAGACGCACATAGAGTACAAAAGAACCATCAGTTCATACAAACACCACACTTCCCTCATATTAACGACTGTATTTTCAAGGTTCATATACTTAGAGTGGGAGGTTTTCCGATAATATTTAGTACGAGGATTCTAGGGTTGATAAATTTTTGTCTTAAGATCCTAGATGTGAACGGTTATGTAGTGGATGTCGAGTCGTGGACGGACTATGATCACCACTACTATTCGATTACGCGTACAAATATGACTTGGTTCCCTTGATAGCCCGTAAACCAGAAGGCTTTACTAGTCCAGATCAAGTATATTTATTGGCGATCTCGTGGTATCGAAATAATACCGAGACGTGCCAAAGAGTACAAGCGAACAAGCAGTGCGTGAGCAAGCTCGAACCAAACCAGGCGGTATATGGAACAAGAAGTGAAACGGATACAGTTAAACAAATACAGTAAAACAATCTCTGGTACAATTGGTTACAATAATAATAATTGTTTCTATTATTCCAATCGTGTTCTTATCGAGACTGGCCGGTCACTACAGTTACTCGGCCAGCCATTATCCCCTAGATGAATCAAGTTTAATCTTAAATTGTATAAAGATTAGTGGATAAGTTAAGAACCCTATCAAATAAATAATCTGATCCTAAACCTTCTGATTGAAGGTTTTATGATAATGACTTGCCACCTGAACTGCTGGGATCTGTAATTTTACTGCCTAGATCTCGCATCTGAAATAGACCTCTTATTTCGATCAAAGTTTCGCTACTCCAACTGAATTCACCACGCCTAATAATAAATTTTCCGTTAAGCTTAGTGTGATGTTTAATAAGTTGGCTTTAAAACACGACCCAACTCCTAAACTTGAGAACTATTAATTCAATATGGCAACTCTAATATTCTGCACTTAAAAATGATATAAGTTCAAGTCTTCAAAGATGTATACGTATTACAACTCTACTTGCTAGCAGCTGGTTGTAAGAAGTTTTCTTTGCACTTGGTTTTCTTTTGTTCTCTGATACATGTGGTGACGTTGAGATATGGTTGGAAAGGCCACAAATTCGATTTTACGGTTGAAGGGTATGCTCAAATATGTTGGACAGAAATAAGATGAAAATAAAATGCCTTTCAAAGTTTTAGTAATCTACTGAACGTGAAGCGATTAAGGTCAATACCTATAAACGTTTCAACGTCTGGTTTCAGAAAGACTGAACGACAAACCACGGTGGAAATATTCAAACTACTGACACAGACGATACACAGAAATTCCGCGTGATGAAGCACAGATGCTATATTGACTCACAACCCAGAGAGACTCCACCAAATAGACTAATCATTATACCTCAATATTTAACAGGAAAGGCACTGCAGAACTGAATGAGTGTAGAAATGTAGTGACGTTGGTTCCTAACCACATGATCTTTGAAGCTGAGCGTATAATTACTTAGAAGACTTAAATTCAACATGTAACACTTGGAGAAGGTCGACAATGATGAACGCGGGAACAATCAACCGAAATGCCATGTCTCGGTCATGCAGACACGGTTATTCTGTATAGCCCCTTTCTCCTCGTACCAAATATAATAATCTCTTTCCAGCCCAAATATTTGCTTCAGAAGTGTCAGACGTCATAATACAGATTGTCACGTAGGACGGGTCAGTGTAAAAAATGGAGTGAGTTCCGCATAAGATTTTACATGCTAAGTGGTCATATCACGACATACCTGCAACTTTGGGATTAGGTCTATTATTATAGTAGCAAAGGTAAATGTGCTAATACCGAATTAGATCATAACCCCACAGAATCATCGCTGTTGACAAGCAAATAAGTCACCTAAGTTGACGATCTAAACAATTTACAACCTCAAATCGAACATCAGTATGGGTATAGTTAGTTTAACAATTGGTTTGGTGCTCGAGGAATGATAGATTTATGGTCTAGAAAGTCTCTAAGATATAGGAATGTGAAACGCTGTGTATGAAATCCTAGGAGGATCCATATGTATCCTGCTTTATGACTATGTAAACTTTGAGTTTTTAAAGAATTGTAAGAGTTCAATTCGTTATGCACTAGTAGCCCCGTACCTACCAATGGTAATTTTGTAGAAACCCCGGTAGATTGTAGTGGTTAGTACTTATGCTCACTTACACGACTCATCTTGTCTCTCGAAAAAAAACCCTGAAAACTCAAACAGCATTTGACTATCGAACCATTCTTACAGTCATAAAAATTATTGTTTTCATAACAAATTATGACCTTCAGCCCCCACTTCTATTTTTAAGTCCTGATATTTGTACGCTTGTGTGTAATTTTGTGTGTTTGTCTACAGCTTATTGTTTTATCCAATCCCTGTCTCTTCACCAAACTGCGCATTATCTACTTCAAAATACACTGACACTTGTAATCAGTAAGTTAGGCTATTTACTAACTTTTTATTCTCCGGCCTACTTATTCCCTCCATTTCGATTATTATCAATATGGGTCTATAAGTGTATGACTTATTCGCATCTCGAATTCATTCCCGTATTTGACTTATCTACTCTGTTATTCTCTAAAATGGATAAAAACGACAAGTACCCGGAGTGTGCATTTATTCGACATCGCCATGTCATCAAATGGAATTCAGATCAATGGTCCCGAAGATCCCACAAGTATTCGGATTTTGACAACACCTTAACCAGTAACACCTTTATAATCAAAGTATGCTAATCCAGTCGAATAAAAGATTAGAAACGGAGAGGTTCGAAGATATATTTGATAGGCTATAGATATATCGAGAATTCATCAATCTAAGCTGGCTCGTGGTTGCAGGAGATGTAAAGCACAGCGTACCGACTCGTGATTTGATGTGGATGCGTGACCGAGCGCCTTCAGCTAGGTTAGTCCAATAAGACGAATGCGGTTAGCATCAATCGTCGAAGACTTACATAGCTAGTGATTTTGGGAATTTATTTACCGCTACAGATATCTCCCTCCAGTGGGTCATTAATAACCTCAAGACGTGGCTAGTCAGAAGTTTGAACCCAACGTGTTTGTTGTTTTTAAACACTTCTGATAGCTTGCTATGTTCAGCGGCGTCTGGTGGTCTTCCCTTGTTAGAAGGGACCATGTGGTACAATATATTAATTAGAAACAGGTGCAATGAAAATGTCAGCTCATCTTAAACTTTTTCCGATCTTTTCATCTTTTCCAGTCGTCCCCCGAAAGAAAAGAAGATATGTAACTGCATGTCGAAATGCACTCGTACGTGAGTAAAGACACAAAACGGAAGAAAAACTAAACAAAGTTATATACATGTGTTTCGTAAAGGTGAAATAGAATGAAAACGATCTTCGCAAAATGATTTCTTAGGGGTTTTTTTTGAAAAAATAAAAATATACACAAATAAGCAAGCAAATGAACAACAACAAAATCTTTTGTTTTTCGGCACAAAAAATATATATGAGTATATTAAAAATAATCTGTTTTTGTTTCTTGACACCATAATACAAAGAAAATTGAGACGAAACACGGTGTTATGTAGTTTCTTACGTGCAGTAATCGCCTAGGTGTTCTGGAAGCCTTACTCTTCTTCCAGAACGCATTGTTTTGAGTAAGTTATCAGATACCACCGAAGTGTCATCGTAATTGTTGATTATCGGGTGAAGTATCTTAATTGTGAGACTCGTGTCTTTTGATTATGCCGAAGGAAAATCGACATGATTAAGGTTTCGTCACAAATACGCGGCTTTGGGGCGATCGATACTGATGCTGACGTTAGTTCAGTTCTCATCTATCACATAGTACTTGATTTCACGCTGAAGGACTTCGAGTGGTCCTTCGTATGCCTTTATCGAGAGGTCGTCAAAATGAGCCATGACGTACAAAAACGCGTGTACTATATCGTTGGCCAGGTTGAAAAAATAGGTAGAGTGGAGATAGACTTAACCGAGCACACTGAGTTTGAATGCCTGCTCATGTAGGAGTTTAGAACCATATTCATCGAAGAAGATGAAGGATCAACGAATTCTCCTGGAAGTCGGAGTATCGTTCCATAAACGAGCTGAGTTGCAGTGTATCCAATGTCAGCTCTCACTGCATCGCGAATACTAAGTAAGATGAGTGTAAGAGTGTCCTCCACTGTGAAATGTTTGCAGCTGAGAGTGAAGCTTTCAGCTAACGGAGAGAGTGTTCTACCGACCCGTTTGCTTGTGGGTGGTAGGTGGTCGTTCGGAATCGTGCGATTCCTAATATTGCAGTCAGACAACGGAAAAGTTCAGATTCGAACTGGCGCCCGTGGTCTGTAGTGATGGTTGAAAGGCAACCGAAGTTTAATACCCACCATTTGACGAAGGCGTGGGCCACTGTTTCAGCAGTAATGTCCTTGATGGGCCTGCTTCTGGCCATCGGAATCTGGCAAAGATCCTACCAAATCCAGATGAACATGGTCGAAACATGCATCAGAAGTTTTGAAAGAACCTAAGGGACATTTGTTGTGTTAAATCACCTTAGATTCCTAACAACGTGCCCACTCCCTCACGCCTTCATTCATACCAGACTAGCAAAATCGTTCACATATGAGCTTGATGGTTGCATGAACACTTGGGTGAAAATTTCCGTGCAACGTATTGAAGACATTGCGTCTATGGCGTTTCTGTACGATCGGACGATTCCTACATGTAGATGTTTTGCATAATAAGGATTCCTTACCAGTCCCCATCTGTTTAATGAGCAGGTTAGGGAGTGTTCAAGATAACTCGTGCTTCTTTTTGAGGCTGGACTGGTTTAAGAAGATTGATTACTTGGAAACTGTTCAAGGAAGTTATACGAGTCATAGAGTCCGCAACCACATTGTTTGCCCCAGAATTATGTTGTATATCTGAAGTAAACTGCAAAATGTAGTCCAGTTGTCGAGACTCTCAACGGGAGTACCTGTAAGAAGATGAGCTTAAAGAGAAGGTAAGATGTTCGTGGTCAGATCAATGGTCCCGAAGATCCCACAAGTATTCGGATTTTGACAACACCTTAACCAGTAACACCTTTATAATCAAAGTATGCTAATCCAGTCGAATAAAAGATTAGAAACGGAGAGGTTCGAAGATATATTTGATAGGCTATAGATATATCGAGAATTCATCAATCTAAGCTGGCTCGTGGTTGCAGGAGATGTAAAGCACAGCGTACCGACTCGTGATTTGATGTGGATGCGTGACCGAGCGCCTTCAGCTAGGTTAGTCCAATAAGACGAATGCGGTTAGCATCAATCGTCGAAGACTTACATAGCTAGTGATTTTGGGGATTTATTTACCGCAGATAAATTGATAGTCTGAACAAAATCTCACATGGCTTTACGAGGTTTAGGCGATCAGATTTAGACACTCTAGGAGGGTAGGATGAATAAAATGATCCCCAAGGTAGGAAATCTCGTATGTGTGAGCTTTTCTTAGATTCCCCTGACGTTCTCTGCTCATTACTATACAGCTTTCATAATATGAAAATATGGGAGCCAGAATTAGCTATACACTTCCATCGTGGCTTTGAGATAATCTAAAATGTGTGGATCAAACTTTTAAATTCTCAAACGTTTCTGGATGTAAATTTATAACCGTTCATTCATTAGGATGTTCCCACATAGCAGGATGGCAATATTAGTTACTAAGAGATGTAATTCAGATAACTTTTTTGGGATCTAAGGAACAAGACATTAGTTCGCAATCGAAGGAGAGTTCGTTGAGCATCTCCTTCAGTAATCGTCACTGATCACTGCGGAAGTAAAGAGAACATGAAAGAGCAATTGTAGAGATCAAGTGAATGTTGCCGCCATTCTTGCCTACAGTGGGCGAATATACGACATACTGATTCTACACGAGAAAAACCTCCCACAAATTTTTGTAAAAGCTTTTTCGTGTTCTATCTTAAATTGATCTCATAACATTAGTTCAATAGTGTGTCACACAACTGGTCTGCTATAGCTAAGATAGTTATGAGAAATACGTCGCAACAGCATCTGATTAGTCAGCTATACTCATTCCAGAGACGTCTGAGGTATTTCATTTACTAGCCGTAGTAAGGCATTGGTTAATTTAATTCATAGTCTACCGACTAAATCATAGAAGCCAAACATAAAAAAGGGCTGCTTTTAAGATGTCCAATATTGTATTGCCTAATGAGCCACACGCTGAACGAACGAATGGGACAAATATATTGTACACAACCGTAACTTCCCTAGATTCATACTCTTCCCCATCTCTTTCTCTTCCCTCCTCTTTTACCAAAAGACTTATGTTTTGTTGCATAAGCTTCGAGAAGGAAAAACAAACTTAAAAATCATATTCTTCATGCACATTATTCCAGAGTAGGACCAAAAACAACCACAATAACTAGTTTACTCCGGCATGTAGAGTTATTGTAAGATGTGACAGTTTCTGCTTTGGAAAGCGTGACTTCAATTTGTCAGAAAGACAAGTATAAACTATGAGTTATAAACGTCGAGCCACCAGTTTAAATGATTCATTACACTAACTCTTTGTTTTAAATTACTTGACATGTCATCTCCATTGGGCGGTAGCTAACGTCGCAAGGTATGTAGCCCTCATTATTCTCGTGTATCGTTTATACTGATAATTTTACTCTTGTTCTTGTTAGCAACGTTTGTTTGAAGAAATTTACTCTCGTTTGCACTGTTTTTCATTTTAGAATGCTTTCAAATGTTTTTAGGTATCAGGCGTTTATACACAGATGGCAGATTACTACAGCCAAGATTACGGGACGTCAATGGACTACAATAACACGGGAACTGGTTACGGACCTGCTGCTCAGTCTACCACGATGGGTAATGGGGAATATGGGCAGTTTTCATATGACCACATAAGGGATGAGGAAGATTACCAAGCGATTTCTCGCCCCGAAAAGAGAGTATCATCCCCTCAAGCTAAATACGACTCTGGAAACGACGATCGAAATCGGGGTAAAAGACGTGAACGAAGAAAGTCGCGCAGTCGTAGTCGTGATCGTCGACGTCATAGCCGGGATCGACATCGAGACCATAGTAGAGAACGTAAATCTAAGAGACATCATTCACGTCATCGATCAGCTTCAAGTCCTACGTTGGTTTATAAGTATTGGGACGTCCCACCCCCAGGGTTTGAGCACGTCACTCCTGCACAGTACAAAGCCCTCCAAGCATCAGGTCAAATACCGGTCAACGTATACGCCGCGGGACAAGTACCGATGCCTGTTCATGCGCCCAATGCTCCTCTAACACTCACAACTAATGTCCCGTTCGCCGGAAGTGCTGTTTGCCGACAAGCCCGCCGGTTGTACGTCGGTAACATACCGTTCACAGCAACAGAGGAGAATATGATGGAATTCTTTAATAAACAAATGCGCGCTCAAGGTTTAATTCAAGCGGAAGGCAACCCTATAATTGCCGTGCAGATAAATATGGAGAAGAATTTCGCCTTCTTGGAATTTCGTTCTGTTGACGAGACAACCCAAGGCCTTGCCTTGGATGGTGTTCTGTTTCAGAATCAAGCCTTAAAGCTCCGTCGACCACGTGATTATGCTCCATTACCCGGTGTTTCAGAACAACCTTCAGTCATCGTTCCAGGTGTGGTTAGTACAGTTGTTCAAGATTCTCCCCATAAAATATTCGTCGGTGGTCTTCCCAACTATTTGAATGAAGACCAAGTGAAGGAATTACTTCTGAGTTTTGGCCCTTTAAAAGGATTTAATCTTGTTAAAGATGGTTCTACCGGCTTATCGAAAGGCTATGCTTTCTGCGAATATGTTGATGCAAATGTTACAGATCATGCATGCGCCGGTTTGAATGGCATGCAATTGGGTGATAAGAAACTCATTGTGCAGCGAGCCAGTGTAGGAGCAAAACACACTACAGGTGTTCTTCCCCAAACTTTGCTATCGTTACCAGGGTTGGAAGATGGCACTGTTCAGAATACAACGGGTTCAGGTAACATAACAATCCGTAGTGGTGGGCCACCTACCGAGGTTCTATGTTTGATGAATATGATCGAGACTTCGGAACTAGAAGATGATGAAGAGTACGAGGATATAGTCGAAGATGTTCGTGCAGAGTGTAGTAAATATGGTGTTGTTCGCAGTCTAGAGATTCCTCGACCAATCCCCGGGGTTGAAGTTCCAGGAGTTGGGAAAATATATGTTGAATTCGCGAGTCTAATCGACTGTCAAAAAGCTGCCACTGCTCTAACAGGAAGAAAGTTCAACCAACGACTTGTGGTGACGTCTTTCTTCAGTCCTGACAATTACCACCGCAGGGAGTTTTAAATCTGACTGTTTTAAAATGTATATATAATACAATTTTAATGATTTTATTAGTTTAATCATTGATATCCTACGATACTTGTGTTGTTTTTACTAGGATAATCGTACGTCCGTCGGAATTCAGGTTTGTGCTACAACGAATATTTGCTCATTGAATTCAGTGGTTTTTTATTCTTACCTGCTCATAAAGTCTGTAATTCTGTCCACAGGGGCTTGTGCCTTTCTAGGTTTACCTTTCGTAGCATACAAGTCCGGAAATCTTTCTAAGATACTGCTTTGATGCAACATTTAGACTTCAATCGGTTCGTGGGGCTACTAGTTTCTCAGGTATTTTTTTGGTTTGAAGCACCCAGTATCAATCTGCGGAATTAAGACCATTCATTATTAATTTTGGCTCCAAATCGGCAACGTTGTTGTTGATTAACAAACAAGAGACCTAACTAGGTATGTTTGTTATTGAGATTAAGATTATAAGGGAGTTTTGTCCGAAGCTCTAGTTTCTGGGAAGTTGCGTGTAATGTGGTTTAACTTGATATACTCGAAATTTACAAAGCTATCTGAATGGTTACATCTCTCTCCGAATACCTGGTTTGGTTTCGTATCGCAGAACAATCTTCCCATGCGTAACATGTACATTTACCTAATAGTTCGTTAATCATACTGACCATAAGTGCACCAATACTGTACTCCCGGCTCGCTGTGTCCGCTACCTGTTTGGATAAGCCCTCAACTATAGTTGCCATGTAGCAGCAACCTAGGTTTGCACACCAAGCCACACTGTGGGTTCTTGGTGAACACATTGCTACTCACCACCATCAAACTTCAATGACCGTTGACTGCGGTGATTTACCTCAGTTTGATTTTCAAAAATCTAGAGTGATAGTACTACCTGCAAGCATAGACTATTCTGTTTGATAATCCGTTGATGATCAAACCAAGAGAACCGAAGTCCTGTAGGCGGAGTTTTGTTCTCTGGGCTGGATAGTTTGTTCATTGTTCTCCTCAACTTCATGGTCAGTGCCAACTTCAAATAAAAGTGAAGTGTTTCCTCCGTATGCGACTCAAGTTATCTGGTCCTGAAAGAAGTCGAACACTTCTTTCCTACTAAAAGTTTGTGCTGTTAATCAGAAGAGCAATGAAAGCTCCATGCCTCAACTATTCAACTCAAACTCGTACCGGGCCTGTATACTGATCGGTCAGAAGTCAAACCTTGAGATTTGATAACGCATATGAATGTGGACACTACAAACAGCTTGGGTCTTGATGACAGTCCATAGGCGATCACAAAATGGCACTTGTGAAGTGACACGATCCATCTTAGATTGGTATCAATAGTGAGGACGACTATATTTGATGGTTTCTAGAGCAGTTTGACCTCTGCCTTGATGAAACGAACGGTTCTTGGCGAGACTAAAAGTAGCAGCTGACTTGTAACTTATGGTTCTACAGGTGAAACATAATATGGTCCATAATTGCTTCGTGATCACTTGTTCAGACCTCATATCATTCATTCTCAATCCAGGAGATTGGATCGATGGGCAGGACACTTAAGGGATCAGTTCAACTGGCCTTCAACCACACTTTCGTTTCCCACTATCCCCAATCGACCTGAATGGCAAGTCAATGTAAATCCCCCAACTCTGTACGAGGTTGAAAAAGCTTTTAGAAATCTGTAGTGTGGAAGAGCAACAGGCCCTGACAGGTTTGCCTCTGAGTTTTTAAGGATGGGGGTCCAGTATTAGCAGTGAGATTGACTGAGGTCTTAGGTAGAATCTGGGAACTGGACGTAATTCCATCTGACTGGTCCCAATCACTGATTGTGCTAGTCTATAAGAAAGGACAAAAGTCCTCTTGTGACAATCACAGAGGAATCAGTTTGACCAATATAGTGTCTAAAATATTAGCTTCAATTATACTTCGATGCCTAATCAAAGGTCGTGAAGAGCAGACTAGGGAACCAGGCTGTTTGTATAGACCCGATATTCGCACTAAGCCAGGTCATGGGACATAGACACATATTCAGACGTCCTACAACAGTAGCATTTCTCGACCTTAAGGCGGCATTTGACTCTGTTGATCATAAGGTTCTATGGCAGTGTTTGTCACTGAAGGAGTACCAAAGAAGTACATTAACCTTATAATGGTTAGAGACCTTGAATGACATGGCTCAAAATCGTTTGCAATGGCGAAGATGCATCCACTCTATGTGTCCTTCCAAATTCTAATCTTCTGGATTCTTCATGTCTCTATCTTTTTTTCTTTCTCCAAAATTATTTAACTGGATTATACTCCCTGAATAACATCTCCAAATACTAATCTTCCACATTAATGCTTATCCTCTTACTACTTTACCACTATGGGATTTGAATCGACAACTACATCTCTGTGCTAATGTGGTATGACAACTCGAACTGATGTACTTACTTACGAAGCTCTACGTTGTGACTGACTTGTCCAGACCTAATTTACTCGCTTTGGATAACTAGGTCTTTGTCGCGGCTACACACGTTTTGTTGGGCCGTCACTTGAACAGTATAAACACTGAATAGCTCGAGAAAGCCTAGATTTTGCCGCAACTACGTTTGGTTGGAGTCGTATTAGTTAGTCCTAAGTGGAGGTATGTCTGTGCATCACCAAGGTGTAGTCCTCTCTTCTGCAACCTATGGACAGTTTACGGATCACTAGATGAGAAGAGTTCACGTACAGTTGAAATTTGGGCTATAGGCTACATTAGTGTATTAACAATTAGTTAAGCTTAAGCTAGAGAACTTCCTTGCTGTGATCAGCCCAATTCATGAACTGGATCAGTAGTTCTTCGGGAGATACTCGCAAAAACGGTGTGAAAAATGGGAATCTAAAGGGTTTCTAATGGTATCCGTTGAGGGAAGTAGGCTTACAGTGGCACTGTAGTACATTAGTAAGAAGTCAAGCGAGTACGAACCAAAGGCTTAAGAGTTAGATAAATTAGTTGCATTACTTAACAAAACATATATTTACATGTGTAGAATGAAAAGAGAAAATAAAAGGTGGTTTTAAAAAACAATTCGATCGAAGTGTTTGGCTCATGTAATTACTAGATCTTTACAGAGAGGTTCATTCTTCAACTTGCCTCAGACTTTTCTTGCCTTCGCCATATAATTACTGAGCCCTTCTCATCTGCCGACGCTAACATATTCTCGTCCCAACTGATAGCTACATCTAGCACTGGAGCCGTATGTCCCTGTAAAATGGTGACAACACCCGTAGATGTTTGTTTATTGGGAGAAGAACTGTTTCTTGTCTCGGCGTCTGCATTACGACTTCTCAACACATTATATAGGTATACATTGCAATCTTCACTTCCACTAGCAGCACAAGCTCCAGAACGGAATGATATGAGTGGTGCAAAACACGAATGAATAAGACGAAGTGTTGTTGGGACGGAATTGAAAGGACGATGGTGCACAGGAAACCTTTGCTCCAGAATTACGCTCCTATTATGTAATGTTAGTCGAAGCAACAATAGCCCGATACCAGCTGCATTGATCAACAAATATGTCTCACTTTTTTCTTTGGATAGCCATGAATATATAGAAAGACTAGTTATGCTTGGCGTTAACGATGTACCTTCACTACTACGTAACTTAACTATCCCACTATTCGTACGTGTTCGGCTCTTCAGACTGCTCCACCTTTTGAAACTTTGATCTGCTTTAGACAGGAGATAGGTTTTCCGAGTGCTAAGCGGTCTTTCGTGCAACAAATCATCAAGTTTTATTTCGTTCTCAAGGCAGGTTGGAACGACAGACAGATTCAGTGATGATATATCGACACGTTGTGATCTCATAATAAAACCTGTTGATGGATCACATAAATAGGATTGGATTATGCCTCGATCAGTTCCTACCCACAAATAATTGCCCGTTGCATTTTCAAAAGCCAAAGTTGTAATACTTCCTGTACCCAAAAGACTCCGTAGCTCAGTGATTGACGAATTTGGACGAGTTTTGCTACCTTGAGCAGCTATGTGAATACGGTCCATACCTTTAACACATGTCTTACCTGTGGAAAGATTCACCATCTAAAAAGAACATAATAAAGGGCGTGGTGTAGTACAGAAACATCTTAAAAAGCTGAAGGAATGTTTAATCTTTGAAAGTGTGAGTAATAAAAATACTCTTTAGGACTAAGTAAATGCTATGTGTACAAACAACCATGAAGCTTCACATAAAATGCTGAAGTGATAGAATTGTGTTCCGATGACAACCTAAATGTAGTTTCACGTGGAAAAAAGACAAGCATAGTATTCGACATATTCTCTACTAAAAGACTCACCGTATACATGGTCCCGACCGTTGCTGCTACCTTGACGTGGTGGTCGAGCTTGCCTATCGTGATGATTCAATCGAGCTATACTGGCTGGAACAATCGTTCCTCAAGGTCCTACCATGCCAGGCAAGTCGTTTGAAGAGCGGTGAGACTAAAAGCAGCAAACCCAAGGTCCGAAGGCGAAGTCGTACTGCTGACTATACAGAGGTGTGACAGCAGTAAGGTGTTTCCTTCAGACAACCAACACAACAGCGATGCTGCCTTCCCACAAGGAGGGGTGGGGTTAGAAAAGGTCGACCCTAAAAATGGACACCTTGCCTTGTCCCACGGATATCCGTCTCCGACGGTAAGGTCCCAACAAGTACGGAGCTAACACAAAAATCACCCACAAAAAGTTCGTATGTGACCAACCTCAAGCAATGGTCCCTTGGGCACTGCGGTCACGCTCTCAGGTCACTAAGACCGCTTCTAACCCAATTTCCTTTTTAGGTACCTGTAGAAAATCCCTTCCACGGTGTGGGCAACCGGGAAGTGACAACTGCCCTCATACCTCTAACAGCACTCAAGACCACTGTATTCATAATCAATCTCCTTCATTTCCTACTATTCCTTCTACCTTGACTTTCAACACTAAACTTCCTGTTCCGGTTTCCTCCTCAAGTGTCACCATGGCCAACGATTCTAATGCGCGAAACACTCCCAGGTCTACTAAAACCTCGCTCCAAACTACACATTGGAGCCTTCAACGTACGTACTTTAAGTCAAATCGGTCAACAGGCCTCCTTAGCTAAAACCCTAGAATCTCGTACGATTGATGTATGCTGTGTCTCCGAAACACGCATACAGGATCCTAGTGTGGTCATTCACTTGACCTCACCTCGCCAAAATGGACAGCCAACGAAATACACCCTCTGTGTATCTGGCGACCCGTTGGCTAGTTCTCGTGGACTTGCAGGTGTAGGCATAGCACTAAGTACAAGGGCAGAACAGGCACTTTTAGAATGGATCCCCGTTAACAGTCGCCTGTGTGCTGTCCGGCTAAATGGCTCCGTAAGAACTCGGAAGGATAGGGACACACGTCGTTGCCTTTTCGTCGTTTCTGCCTACGCTCCCACTGAATGCAGCCATGATGAAGTGAAAGATGACTTTTACAGAAAACTCTCTGAGCTTCTTCAGAAAGCTAAGCGCTCAGACATAGTAGTCGTAGAGGGTGACTTTAATGCCCAGGTAGGCAGCTTAAATCAAACAGAAAGACATTTAGGTGGGTGTTTTAGTATTCCGGCTCAACGAACCGATAATGGTGATCGTCTGTTGCAACTATGCTCAGACAATCGTTTATTTTTAGCAAACACTAATTTTAAGCATAAGGAGAGACATCTAACATGACGTCCACCTACACCAAACCAACGATGGACTCAAATAGACCATATTGCCATCAGTCATCGTTCGAGAGGCTCAATAGAAGATTGTCGCTCGTATTGGAATACTTGTTTAGACTCTGATCACGCTTTAATACGAGCGCGCATTTGTCTGCGCCTCAATGGACGCAGGAAAAGTAAACTAAGAAGACCCATTAGGATTGAACTGGAGGACGAGAAAGCCAAATGCGAATTCCAGAAACAACTGAGTTCACATCTAGGCAGTTCTGTAAACGAGACTGACCCAGATGCTGCTTGGAAAGACACACGAACAGCTGTGGAAACAGCAGTAACATCTATTAGTTATTTAAACCATAGGGCTCCAAAAAACCAGTGGATTTCTTCTAAGTCTATTTCACTGATGGATTCGCGTAAACTCATCCCATCAGGCTCTGAACACGACGAAGAGCGTAAACAAATCAGATCTAGGTTAACTAAAAGTCTAAGGAACGATCGTGAGCAGTGGTGGGCAACGAAAGCAAAAGAGATGGAAAAGGCAGCGGCTGTAGGCAACACCAGACAACTATTCAGACTAATAAAAGAAACCGGAATTAAGAAGTCAAGTGTGAGACGATCTCGGAAAAAGATGGAACCCTTATCTGCTCTCAACCCAAACGTTTAGAACGATGGGCGGAACACTTTAAGGAGCAGTTTAGCTGGCCTTCAGCTACTGCACAACTACCCACTATTCCCAGAAAACCTGAATGGAACATTGAAGTAGGCCCCTCGACCCTACTTGAAGTTCAAAAGGCTATAAGTAGTCTGAAACGAGGGAGAGCAGCTGGTCCTGAAGGATTGGCTCCAGAGGTCTTTAAATATGGTGGTCCAATTTTAGCGATTAGGTTGACTAATATTCTGGCTAAAATCTGGGAAACGGACGTAATCCCATCTGACTGGTCACAATCTCTGATTGTCCCAATATATAAGGGGCCAAAATCATCCTGTGATAACTATAGAGGGATTAGTCTGACTAACATAGCATCTAAAATACTAGCCTCAATAATTATCGGGCGCCTAACTAAGACTCGTGAACTGCAAACACGGGAAAATCAGGCTGGCTTCAGACCTGGTCGTGGCTGTATCGACCACATATTCACCATTCGTCAAGTTTTAGAGCACAGACATGTTTATCGGCGTCCGACAATGATAGTTTTTCTTGACTTAAAAGCAGCATTTGACTCTGTAGACCGAGAGGTTCTGTGGCAGTGTATGTCATTGAAAGGTGTACCTCAGAAGTACATAAACCTTGTGAAGGCTCTTTACTCGAACACTACCAGTCGAGTGAGAGCTTATGGCGAACTGTCGTCTGATTTTACAACCTCAAGTGGTGTCCGACAAGGCTGTCCACTATCCCCATTTTTGTTTAACTTCATTATAGACCTGTTACTGGAAATGACACTCTCGTCGACTGAATTTTCAGGAATTGATCTTCTACCAGGAGGTTCACTTATCGACTTAGAATACGCAGATGACATAGTCCTGTTTGGTGAAGACACTGACAAAATGCAGAGTCTTCTGTTGGAACTCAGTAATAATGCCAGGATATTTGGGATGCGTTTCTCCCCATCTAAATGTAAATTGTTACTCCAGGACTGGCCTGCATCAACACCTGAACTAAGGATAGGGAGTGAAGTAGTCGAAATTATTATTTATTTATTTATTTAAACACATAAATATTGGTACAAGGAAGCACCAGATACATATGCGCCATACAAATCTCATCCGATTTGCTTGAGGGCTGTGATACTGCCCAGGTGCCCGAACTGAAACAGGTGGTTTTCTTAGGGGGCCACACCCCGAGCCTTTGAACGAAAGGTCTGATCCACAAGGCAGTGGAGCATCGTGAGGAGATGCAGTCCCATGGTAGCCGTTGACCAGCAGCAGGTTCATTCGCCATTCGTTCCATCAGGATACTGGAGCCCATGTGCACCATTGGTTTGGAATCAGGGTTTTCCAACTCCCCTAGGTGGACCCTCCGTGTCCACCAACCCGGTTAAAGCGCCGGACATTCGCTTTTCGTCCTCTCACTTTCGTAAACAACACCCCCGCCACGAGAAGGCAGTGAGTAGGACTTCCCTGGCAGAGGCTATATATTCGCTGGCCATGTGAGAGCATTTCGAGAGGGAGAGTGGGCTCTCCCCACTCTCGGCCATACTAGGGCATTTGGGGGCAAGTAGTCGAAAGCGTTGACAACTTCACTTATCTTGGAAGTCTGATCAGCCCTAATGGGTTAGTGTCTCACGAAATCTCAGCACAAATTCAAAAAGCTCGTTTGACTTTTGCCAACTTAAGTCACCTATGGCGAAGACGAGATATCCGTCTATCAATTAAGGGACGAGTATACTGCGCAGCAGTTCGCTCTGTTCTACTTTACGGCTGCGAAACATGGCCATTAAGAGTAGAAGATTGTCGGAAGTTACTAGTATTTGACCACAGATACCTTAGAAATATTTCTAGCATCTGCTGGGATAACCGGGTAAGTAATAGTGAGGTTAGACACAGGGTATTAGGGAATGATGGTAAATCAGTTGATGAGGTGATGAATCTTCATCGACTGAGATGGTTGGGCCACGTGTTACGTATGCCTGAACATCGATTACCACAAGGCGCAATGTTGACTAGTGTAGGGGATGGTTGGAAGAGAGTTAGGGGCGGCCAAACCAAAACATGGCATCAGTGCTTGAAGTCACTAACTTCTAGTCTGAGTCATGTTGGTAGATGCAGACTACCTGGTTGGGGTCCGCGTGACTATCGTAACCAATGGTTGGAGACTCTGAGTGACATGGCTCAGAATCGATCACAATGGCGTAGGTGTATACACTCTTTATCTTCCCTTAAACCTTGAGATTAAAATCGTTTCATAACTTTTTTCCTTCTTACACTATATCCTTATATACAACCTTTCTTTTTATACTACCACCACTAAATTAATTACTTCTATGAATCCGGTGTTCATCTTGTTGTGCTAACGAGGTATGGCAACTTGGACCGATGCATATATGTGCCTGGTCCTACGTTGTCGCTGACTGACTGACCGTATACATAGTAGGAGTACAAAATAGTGCAAGCAAACTGATTAATGTCAACAGTTTTGGTGAGATAACGATAAGTTAAAGAAAGACAACTAGGATGGAGTCGTTGTTCGGTTAAGAAACGACTGTTTGGATAGTCTAGGTATGTGTCGGGAGATGACATTATGCCATTCTATAGTTTAGATTATTGACATTTGAGAAACGCATACAATAGTACGAGGATTAATCTGTGAGGAGTCGTTACTTTAAACACAAAGTCAGCCAGTCGTAAACAACGTAGAACCTGGTGCGAATGTGTATCGATCCAAGTTGCTATACTCTACAGCGTAGCAAAGTAGTAGTATCAGTGACACCGATGAATATTAAATGTGGGATGCAGTCCCAGAAAAGTGGAGTTGCCGAATAAAAAGCATAAGAATTCCAGACTACGGATCTAGAGATAAAGATAGGATGAATGCACGCTTTTATTTTATATAATGCTGAGTTAGTCGGGTCGTATATATATGGTATTGTAATTATTCATGACAAACAAGCACTTAGATAACCAACGGTACAATCCACAAACACTGGGAGGAATTTTCGGAAATGTATTTGGTCTACTTATTTTATTTTTTAACTGGTATAATTGCTATTCTGCATAAATATAATGATAACATTTATCCGAACTCCAAATCATTTAAGGAACACTGAAGATATTGTTGGGAAATTGCAGTTTTTTAGCAAGCCTACTACTTCTCAGCAGTAAATACACAGAACCCTCCGAAATATTTTCAACTGTTAGTCTGTTTATAATGAATACTGATGTTATGTGTTCTAAGGACATAAATTAGACTATTTAATTAATGGATTTACCTGAACAATTCCAGTAACGCTACCAACAGCGAAAATGTTATTGTTTGCGGGTTGGAAAGCGCACGTCAACAGTGGACCAAGCTTCAGCTCCGTACTTAAATACTCTCGTGCCAGCTTAGCTTCTCCAACATCCCATAAACATATGTTCCCATCTAGAGACGTACTTGCTAGAAATTCGTTGGTCATAGACCAGGCTATATCTGTAATTTCTGTTTGTTTTACACGATATTCTGGTAAAACACATGCAATGGAAAAAACTCCATTAGTTGGGGAGATACGGCAGATGGATACAGTCCCATCAGACGAAGCCAAAGCTAAACGACTTGAATCGTGGTTCGCAAAGCTCAAACGATTTACGGCGCCTAAAAGAAAAAGAAAGCAAAAAACCAAACTGTTTAGAGTACAAGAGGGTCAAAATATCTTGGCCTTTACCACAGTGCCCTGGTTGTAATCACGGTTTGTTACAAGCTACAAAACAATATATACAATGAATAAGAATCAACATAACAGGGCTGGTGCGAGTATCTCCCAGACAATGGAGTTGAGATAACTAAATCTTGCGAAGAAAATCTTCTTTTCGACGAAATCATCTACTTAAGCTGTACATTCGTTTATATAGTTATATGGAAAATGTATGTCTACAAGAGGCTAGGAAAGATTGCATTATAAATTGATTCGACAATAAATAAAAAAATGAGGTGACGTACTAATCAAGGGGTAAGGAAGAAAATAATTTATGGGCCAGATAATAGTCCAGTTGACAGATATGAAGAAAAGCGACAAACACAAAGGTCATAATAATCAAGAAGACTTATATAAGGTAATAGTAACTGATTAGAGTTTAAAATGTAAAACAGTAATTTAAAAAACAAAAAACCAATAATAATCAAATAAAAGGAGAAAAAAACGACAACATACCCATTAAGGGAATTAGGGCCAAGGAAGGGTGAGAGGCTGAACAAATTGTTTCTACACGCAAAGTTCAGGCTTCAGTTCATGGATTAGAAGTTAGTGACCTCAAGCACTGATGCCACGTTTTGGTTTGGCCGCCCCTAACTCTCTTCCAACCATCCCCTACACTAGTCAACATTGCGCCTTGTGGTAATCGATGTTCAGACATACGTAACACGTGGCCCAACCATCTCAGTCGATGAAGATTCATGACATCAACTGATTTACCATCACTCCCTGATATCCTCTGTCTAACCTCACTATTACTTAACCGGTGATCCCAGCAGATGCTAGAAATATTTCTAAGGTATCTGTGGTCAAATACTAGTAACTTCCGACAATCTTCTACTCTTAATGGCCATGTTTCGCAGCCGTAAAGTAGAACAGAGCGAACTGCTGCGCAGTATACTCGTCCCTTAATTGATAGACGGATATCTCGTCTTCGCCATAGGTGACTTAAGTTGGCAAAAGTCAAACGAGCTTTTTGAATTTGTGCTGAGATTTCGTGAGACACTAACCCATTAGGGCTGATCAGACTTCCAAGATAAGTGAAGTTGTCAACGCTTTCGACTACTTCACTCCCTACCCTTAGTTGTTTAAACACAAGTGGTTTACGGAAGTAGGTCATACATTTTACTTATGAATGAGCAGATATTGATACTTTCACAAACTAGATGCGGCATGATGTACTGAACATAACTTTTTAAATAAACTTACCTGAATGGTGGTCAAAAATATGCTCAATACCAGAAAACGCATAACTCTCGCCTAAAGTTTCTGTCCTTCCAGGTGTAAGATAATCTGAAGATGCATCCTAAATTCGGGTATAAGAGCAATTAAAGAAGCCGTTAGAGGTTTAGTAAAACAGAAAAAGTTGACGGTATTAAGCAAACAGCTTGACAAATGATAGCTGATTGGGATGAATGATAAAAATTTAGACTTGTGAAGCAATCTACAAACAACATGTTACAAATCCAGAAGCTCATATATCTATAAATAATATAGTAACGGAAATCGTTTAACGATTTGCGAAGTTAAGAAATTAGTCCGAAACCCATAAGTCCAATAATACGCAAAACGGACTTAAATGTAATGCCAATCTTATATGCAATTCAACTGGAAGTAAATGGACAGGTTCGAGGGGCAATAATCTTTTTATCTTGCGGCAGCCATGGTGCACAATGGATCTCAGTCCGGAAAATTCATGAATCTATCCGAAAGTGATCAAGAGAAAGTAGAGCAACAAATTGAAAAAAATGGTAATAAGCATACTATTTATCCATATTTGGCAATTGAAATTACATGGCTACAGCTAGGTAGCAAAAAAAGCGAGTATAAAAATACTTACACATATCGACTTAGTCATGGAGTAGTTCAGTAGGGAAGGTTGTTTTGTACTGTCATCGTAGCTCCTGGTTTTGGTTAAGCTGAATTGAGGTGACGCGCACTTGTGAGGTTTGGGTGGACCGTAAAGAGAAAGTAATAGCTGCTCACGAATGTTCCTGTAGGCAACAAAAGATGTGACAAAAGTTTCAGCTGTATATTGAAAACTACAAGATAAATTAGGATGTCTGAAAGCCTCGTTGGCACTCAGTGCGGCTTTTTCTCTTGTTAATTGATTCCTTCTTCGAAGATAAAGTTGTCTTAATTCAGTGCTTGATTTTGTTATTGGCCTGACAGCGCTATAGCGAGAGTCCAAAGCCAGGACCTGTTGCCAGACATCACACGACATGGTTATTTTGGATGGCGTAGAATTTTAGGAAATGATTAAGCTCGAGACATTTGGACATACGGACAGAAAACAAGTTGATCTTTTTGGATCCTTGTAATCTGCAATGCCGTGGATATTTAGTCGTACTTTGAAGGTATCAACGATAGATACTAATAATGCAAGATATTGTGAATGGCTTCTACGGTCCACACCCCGATATGAAGAACAAATAATTGAAGAATATTTTCTCGGATGATTGATTCTAGAGGAAAAGCGGATTAAGCATAATGATACAAGAATCATAAGTCAAAATACGGGAAAGCTACGATAGGATTATGGAAAGAGGTTAGAATGTTTAGGATTTTCCTCGTAGTTAAAGCTAGAAAGCCATTTTTATTATCGCAGCTCTAATCCTTTGAACAAATACTAAGATGTTTGTTTCATAATCACAACAGAATAGCTGCTTGAATACATAATTCTAAATTCTGTCTGAAATGTTAGGTTTTATGATCAGGTGTATGTTCATATTCTAGCTCCGCAAAACTTCATAAATGAACAGTGAACTTGAATGAAAGTATCTCACTTGCTGAAAATTCGAAGTAAATTATCTGACCAGTGGTTAGTAGTACTAACTACCAAGTTTTCCACCTAACTAATGATTATAAGTCGGCATTTAACCCTCTTTTATAGCCCACTTTTCAACAGTCTACAAGTACTAAGACGGGCAACTTTTTCATCCGTAGTGAGAAATTCACACAGAAAAGGTGCATACGTAAGGACTTTTGGCTGGACATTATTCAGGAAATACTTCACAAAAAAGGCCTGAGTAGCAAGGCCTCACATGGAATCCTGAAGGCCAAAGAACACACTACCCCGAGAAATGGAGATAGACATGATAAAAACGAACAAAAATTGGATAGAACTAGAGAGGAAGTCTGTATTCGAATAGTTTTGGACCGAATAGAAGCTTTCGCTTATCAGGCCTCCGTATCTAGTAGCAGTGGATCACCGATGTTTCCAGATAGGAACCTAGGTATACTTAACGATAAGAGAAATGGTGTCCTAAGTCCTTACGAATGTGTCAAGTTTTCTCTTGAAGGACTCCTGGGAAGTCTCTTGAAACCCCTCAGCCGAGAGCTAATTCCGGAATTTCGCTACTCGTAAGGTGTAAAAAGTGTGCCTACAGTCCATTCTGCTCTATAGTCTCTAATTTCTGGATGTTACCCTAAGGTTTGTGTTGAGACTAAGCTTAAGTAGGTATTGAAGTGGGCCCCAGTTTAGGATGGCATAAGTCACTAGGTCACTTTTGAGACTTCTATACTCCAATGGGTAAAGATTCAGTGATTTGAGGCGCTCTCCATAAGGTTTGGACTTGAGTCCCCGAACTGATTTTGGAGCTCACTTTTGGATACGTTCCAGTGTATTCTGATCCTTTTGCAATGATGGTGGAAATACTGTTTCTGTACTCCGAACGGGGTCGAATAAAACTGTTGAAGACTAAGTAGAAAGTTTTGCCGTCCACCTACCCAAAAATGCGCCTTAACGTTACCACTACAAGGTTTGCTCGAAAGGCATTTTTGTCGCAGTTAGCGTAAGACTTTAGGTCCTAGGGTACCAACACCTAGATATTTTTCAACTTGGGATATCTCTTAAGGGGAGTTACGTAAGTCGTATGCATAGTCTACAACATGTCTCGGATTGCTTTACACTTTGAAGTGTTGAAAGTAAGTCCGCTGTTATACGCCCAACTATGAAGTCGAGTCAGATCCTTCTGAAGTGCCAGCTTATCATCTTGGTTTCAAACGTCTCTACAGAGTTTCATAGCGTCAGCGAAAAGCAATAGATCAAAAGATACTTGCTGAGGAACGTCATTTATATAAGGTAAGGAAAGAAGAGGTTCTAGCACTTAACTCTCGGGGCTCCACTAAGACATTCTGCAGCCTGGGAAAAAGTGAAATTTACTCTGACCTTAAAAAGTCAATTATTTGGATATGAATTAAGCCAATCTCTTAACGGTGACTTGATACCTGACAGCTCGAGCTTATTGATGAGAAGTACATAATTGACCTTATAAAAAGCTTTTGGGAAGTCAAGGTATACGACATCAACCTACTCCTTGCAATCAAGGGTGGTTGTCCATCTGTCCACCGCGAACAGCAGGTTGGTTGTGCAAGAGTGAACCAAATCCAGGCCAGAAGTGTTCTCATTTAGATACTACAGTCTCTGGTATATTGAGTCAATGCTCAGGTTCATTTCTGAGAGTCCTGTTGAGTTGCAGGTAAAGCTTTCGCCCATATAGTTTGTGACGGTTGAAACGTCCGAAAATACTGTTCTGCCAAAAGATCGGCGGCATCACCGTCGTTGTTGGTTGAACCAGGAGGATCTAACAAATAGGAAATTTCGGTTTCGGCTCATCAACGAGAAGCTGCGAGATGGGACGAGCTTTTTGGATTGAAGACAATTTTATCGATTAGCCTTATCTGATACTGAAGCCTATCTTGTCTGTTTGCCTTTATGCATTCGCTTTTTGCTTGTCTGAACTGCATATATGTGTTGTCTTACTTTGTATTCTACCCAGTAGTATCTTTTGAGTCTTAGCATTCAAAGAGTGTGATTCTTTATGACTGCAGGTTGCTTGTAATTTTTGGAGACAGTTTGCAGGACAGACACGCAAGGTCGTGTATAGCAAGAAATCTCAGTGGGCGTTTACGTCAAGTTGAGGATGAACTTTTCAGTCCACCTACTGTAGGTTGTCGCCATTTAAGAGGCTGGGAAGGTTATCTTCATTACACTGGGTTTAGAATCACCATCCTTCTTGGTCAGTTGCACCACCTGTTGTGTCGATGTATCAAGAAGTAGTAAGAATATTCTTGACGTGAGAAACTGCGAAAACCAAGTAGGAAGCTGGGGCAAAACTAGTTAACTATTAACTTAGATAAAACTAAAAAAGGTAATCTACCGAAAGCTGATCTGATGAGTTTTTTGGGTCAAAAATGGTACTTTTTTGCGTAAGGATACTGAGAATGTTTGAGAAATGCAAATCACGTTAGGATAATACTCTCCGTCCGTGGAGCGCTTGTCCAATTTTAAATACGTATATCAGCCATCACATTTAGAACTGGGTCGTAAAAAACAGGCCGAAGCCTAATGCCATGCGAAAATAAGACATAAAACTGAGCTAAAAAGACAAACTAGTTAGACCTGGATCGGAGCTACAGGCAGGTGGAACTAGAACAGGAGACTCGTCAGTTGAAAATTGCGCCTGACCTCTATTTGTATTCTTATTGGTTCATTTTTATGAGCATTTGAGTTTCAGTCCGTTCCATATAAAATACAGCATTTATACGATGGAATCGTTGTTAATTGAACACTTTAGGTGAATGATTTATGTCATTTTTGTTCGTTTTGCTCAATTTATTATTGATTGGTCAATCTGTCACGATTGTGTAATACAATTCGACACTGATTATTTCGAATTCACTATTATCACGTTATCTCTTGAATACTTCGTTGTCAATTTGAAATTGCAGTCTCGTCGATCTGCAGAAACATATGTTAGTAACTGCTGTTCCATCTGATAATGTCTTATGAATGCATTGAGATAGTATGTCTTCCTACTAATCTGGAGACTAGGAGTATTGCTTATCAAAATACGCATTGTATGTTGGTAAAAATAACTACCTTCGTTGCTTTTCGAAAGCCCATTGGAATATTTATGGGTATTGATAGACTATAAGGTCATGTTTCTTGATTTTTTTCACCTGTAGGTCTGTTTTAAACACGTGTATCTTGAGTAATTTTGGATTTATTGAAAGTAAACTTGGTTAGTACAACCTACTGGCTCAAATAACCAGCTTAATATTTGTATCATGCCAATTGGCATGATCCGAGGATAAAAATCTAACTGCTCAGTAAGTCATCCCTACGATCTACTTCTATATTTCCGATTTGAAAGAATTTATACTTTGCTGCTTAAAGTGTCAGCAAGCATTAGTGAACTGAATACAAATATGAAGCTGGTACTCTCAAGGTTCACTGACCGCCAAGATCCGCGTCAATTTGACTGTGGACTATCCAGCCAACAGTTCCCTTTGTCATCTGCAGAGGAGCTGGGAACTTTGGACGCTTGTCTAGAGCAAAAAGACGTGAGGGACAGATTTGTAAGCACACAACATGATTTTTATCATTCATTCCTATTACAGATGGCTATGTTGACACGTCTAATGGATGATGATCCTAAAACCTCTATGCGATATATTCTGTCCTACATCATGAAACCTGAAGTCGCCATTAATTTCACGTTACTGGGTACTTCATCAAAACGAGCGATTCAGAAGTGCAGGTTTTACGGCTGCGTACGAAGTAAGATAAATAAGGTTTTTAAACTTCAGGTGCACTGACTAATCGTTTCCTTTCGTCATCTATCAACGAGAAAGACCTTGCGAAACTATATGACATGGCTACGCAAAGTTATTTCCACGACATGAGAGACAGAGTCCAGAAGCGTCATCGACGGAACAAAGAACACGTATGTACGGCTTTAAAGTGATTACTGTTTTTGCATTATCTATAGGTACAGTCTTCCGTGTTCAAGGATATTACCGTAAGTTCAGCTTCAAGTACCTTGTTGTGCAAAACAAGTTTCCTAGATTTAATAACGTTTTTGTTCATCACATTTTAGAATTCACAAGAATTGTTTGACTCTCCATAGTCCAACAGGCCTGGTGGAAAGAAAGAAAACGTGAAATGCCTGGTCCGTGACAATGACAATTACATATTGAGCATTGATACTCTACCATCTGCCAACTGCTCATAACTTTGTACATAAAAGAACTTTTTGTTTTCAATAAAAATTTGGAAATTATACCATATTTTACGTACTTTACATTACTCGTGTGCTGTGTTGTGGGAATGAAAGCGAACACAGGAGGCGGTTGCGGTAAATGCATTAGTGTGTATGTAGTGGAAAAAGTAGTCAATGTAGCGGATATTTAAGGTAGAAGTCGGAAATTCGTCCGATATTTACGATATAAATCGTTGGATATTTAGGGTGCAAAAACGGAAATTCGCCGGATATTTAGGGTGGAAATCGGAAATTCGTCGGATATTTAGGGGAAAAGTCGGATATTTAGGGGAAATTCGTCGGATATTTAGGGGAAAAATCGGAAATTTAGCGACATTTGAAAAACAGAGCGACAGAAAGGGGAAATTCCGCTTTATTTCCCCCGGACAGGCGAAAAAGCAGACATTTTGGCGCATTTCCCCTTTATTTACGACTTATTTTCCAATGCATTTTCCGCTTTATTTCCCCTTTCTTCGCCTTTATTTCCCCTTTATTGGTTGTTTGGGAATCCTACAACAAGTCTTTGTCATTGCTCATATGGAACATGACTTCACTGAAACTGCTCTAACACTATAGTTAATATGCCTAGAATTATTAATCCTGTCACAATCTTTAATACGGGTTATAATAGGTTGTCGGGTCATATCTCAATGTGTGGCAGAAGTTTGCTTGTCTGAGACAGAACTTACAAATTGAAAGAATAGACTGTTGGTATAAATCCAACCAACTGGTGGAATGTCATACCATTAAAAACTGTCATTTGCTGTGTCAACTGCAATAATAAATAATATGTCGAGCTTTGGAATGACAGGTGCTATACAGGAATGGATAGGAAGCTTCTTATGTCACCGCAGACAGAGAGTAAGGGTCAATGGAACGCTATCCGAATGGAAACCGGTCAAAAGTGGTGTACCCCAAGGCACCATCTTAGGCCCTCTACTTTTCCTTCTGTATATTAATGAACTACCTTTATTACTTAAGTCGTCGACGTTATTGTTTGCGGATGATGTTAAACTCTGGAGAACAATAATAAATGAGACTGATCGTTGTTATCTGCAAGCAGATTTAGACGAATTAGTTAGGTGGGCTCATGATTGGGGCCTGGAAGTTAATTCTAGGAAGAGCGTGTTCATGCACATCGGACACGATATTAGTTACCATTATACCATTAATGGTACATCTCTGCCACGCGTTCATGAGCACAAAGACTTAGGAGTAATTATAAGTCACGACTTAAAAACTACTACGCACTGCAATGCGGTTGCTTCCAAAGGCTATCGTGCGCTATGGTCGCTTCGCAGAGCATTTAAATGCTTTGACGAGGATATGTTTCGAATTTTATATCCCACCTATGTAAGGCCACACTTAGAATACTGTATCCAAGCAGCTAGCCCTTGTCTGATAAAGGATACTAAATCGCTTGAGCGTGTCCAGCATGTAGGGACAAAATTAGTAAAGGGTCTTTCTAAACTCCCTTACGATGAGCGTTTAAAACGTCTAAATCTTTTCCCCTTATCTTATCGTAGGACGCGAGGTGACCTTATACTGGCATTTCATATCTTTAATTATGATCTGGGTGTTAATATGTCTTATCTTTTTGCTCCCTCCAGCACTAATAATCTCCGGGGTCATAGCAAGAAGGTTCTGAAACCGCGATCTAATAAACTAAAGGTGGGGTCCCGTTTTTCTCATCGAGTGGTCAATGATTGGAACGCTTTACCAGATCAAGTGGTATCAGCACCATCAGTGAACATTTTCAAAAAGAAGCTGGACCTTCACTGGGAGGAAATCTGTCAGGATTAACACAGGTTCATCAACCTACTATCCTTATTACTGAAGACTGAAATATCCATTTCGGAAGATAAATCTTGCGACGTTCACAAGGTTTTGCGACGAGTTATGAGGTCTCAAACCTATTCTACCGGGATACAGTTTCAGCTAACGCTTAATGAATTCATGAAGGTAATTGACATGGAATACTAGGTAACCCACATTTCAGAAATCCACTACTAGTTGTACAGTTGCTTTAAGTTGTTATCTTGATAGGCTCGGTGAGATGAAGTATCAGTAAATGATGTGCCAATGCACTTTCGAAATTTCGTGTCTCACTTGTGATGCTAGACTTTGTAACAAGTGATAATTCATGTTATTGCAAACCGCATGTTATTTTAGGTGCAAATTTTTAGCTTCCAAGCCTAAAATAAGAGTACATAATACTGCGGGGGGGATATGAAAGAGTATCTTCCAATACCGTACAAAACCACACTTGTACTCCTAGCTTTGTGGCTACTGATTACTCTAAGAGAAGGTTATTTGCTGCTAAAATAAGAGTCATTTAACCTTTTGTTGAGCGTCACCATGATATCCCGGATGTCGTACACTTACCATTCGAAGAATATGGAAACGTTGTGCTGTAAAATGACATTATAAATATGAAGACAAGACTATCAACTTAAGTGTCGGGTATAGGCAACTGCTGAGAAAATAAGGACTAGCAATTTAAATTATCATCATACTTTTTCTATTGATCGTCATCGGACTATTTGTACATGCTGGTCGTGCTGTACGTACAACATCCCATGCATGCACACTATGCGTTGATTGTTAACTTTATTACTTTGTTCAGATAAGTTACTTTGTCGCATTTTTGATTTTTGGACACCTCATGCAACATTGGGCGTTGGACAAAACACTACAATTCTATCGACAGATGATCGCGTGCTGTGAGCCAGTTACCAGAGGCAAACTTTGAATACCGAAGCAACTTTTACCATGTACGTGTTGCGCAGATCCATAGAATAAATGAAATAAAGCTCATCCGTTTGCTCTCTCGACATAGAAGGGATGCCGACAGAGGTCTGCATGCAGTTTGAGGCCATGTACCACAATTGAGGCGTACATCAAGATAACGTAACTTCAGATAGAAGCAATAATCCATTTTTATCATAAAAGATTGAGAACTGCAGTCCTTCATGTTGCATATTTTACTTTTCCACTCTGAGTGTTTTAATGAAACTGTAGTCTAACCAACTATATGTTTTGTTAAACTGAGGGCATTTATCGTCAACAAGATTTGGATGATAATAATAATAATATATTCTGAAAATAATATTTACAGAATTCACACCAGTTTACAGGCATGATCAGATTGTTATAAAAATCAACATTTAATGTAGAGAGCAAACATGAAATATAAGAAAGTTTTATGTTTGCTGGTTCAGTAATTGTTAAGTAGTTTATTTATGACATGTATCACAGCAAGCCAATGCAACACCAGGGAACTTGTCATTTTTTCTTAAGTGGATAGCCTGATGATTAGTCAACGTTGTTCTGTAAGGTTATTTCCGGTGCCAGAGCGAGTTATTGATAATTATCTACAACTAGAGAAAGTAAGATTAAAGCAAAGAGCACGGAACAACAAAACAATGATAGCAAGTAAGAGGTTAAACACTTAAAGTTCCGATAATCTCACTTGTGGAGTAAGATACACTTGCAGGCACTAGAGCATTTAATGCGTTTTCAGAGGAGCAAAAGGCATTAATTGAGCGAACAAACAATGGGAGAGAGTTTAACATACGGGTAGTTTGTGGTAGATTATTCCAGAGCCTAGAAAACTTACAGGCAAAGTAATTCATATAGAGAGAAGATCTAGAATATGTTTGTTTCGCTAAAGACAAGGAGTTACGAATGTCGTAATGTGAAGCCTTAGCATATTGAATCGCCTGACTGGATGTGAAGGAGAGTTTGTTAAGTATTTTGAAAAAGAAGATAAGGTTAAGTTTGAGTCTCCCCTTCCATAAAGGGTCAAGCCCTAGTTTACTACACCTCGAATTATATGTCAAGACACTATCAGTTCCAAGAGTACGAAGTGTAAATCGTCTCTGTACTGATTCCAGTCTTAATTTATCCTTTATGCGCGTGCTACTAAGGAGAAACGCGCAGTATTCGAGGAGTGGTCGAACACAGACTTTGTACATTAGAATATGAGATTCGCTGTTATGAAGGTTTCGAGTTATGTAACCTATAAGGCGTTGAGACTTGGACGTTTGTTTCATTATCTGTTCAGTAAACGACAAGTCGTCGGAGTACCTAAGTCCTAGATCTACTACTGTGTGTAACCTAGATAATATTTCACCATTTATGGTAAGATCGAGGTTGAGTGATGTATCACCGAAGCATAACCATCCACATTTAGCTGTATTAAGCTCCAGTTGCCATTTCGAGTACCGCTGTGCTACCTTGTTAAGCTCCGTGCTGATACAATTTTGAATATTGCTCAGCTCATGTGGAGAAAATGAGTACACCACCTTAAGATCGTCTGCATACTAAAGGGACTTACCCACACTAAAACACTCACAAATATCATTAATGAAAACTAAAAAGAGCAAAGGACCTAAGACACTACCCTGAATTACCCCACTTCTAACAGGGACGGCATTCGACAATGAAGAGTTCATTTTAACTATTTGATGTCGATTGCTGAGGAAGGAATCAAACCAGGCTAGTAACGGGTTTGGGACCCCACAAGATGCGAGTTTACCTATGAGAAGTTAGTGGTTGACCATGTCGAAGGCCTTAGAAATGTCCAGGTATAGCACTAATACTAGATATCCTTGGCTACGAAGCGAATAGACTAAATTAAAGAAGTCAAAATGACATGTCATACAGGATCGATTTTTAAGAAATCCATGTTGCGAATCATCAATAAATTGTTCAGTCAATAAATAGTTGGATAGTTCGTCACTAACAATTTTTTCCATAATCCTAGAGATAACTGGAGTAATATTTATTGGCCGATAGTTGTTCATGTCAGTCTTATCTCCAGATTTGTAACGTGGTATGGTGTACGCGGTTTTCCAACGGTCAGGAAAAGAGCCTGATTCCATAGAGAGAGTAAACAGCTTAAGGAGAAGAAGTGGAATATCTGGACCACCATATTTGTAGAGAAATGATGAAATCCCGTCTGCTCCGTGACCTTTCGAAACCTTGAGGTTATTTATAGCCTTACTAATTTTCAGACATGTGAAGGAGATAGATTTAATTGAGTTAACAGTCATGCATATAACTCTAGAAACAAAGCCATTTAAGGATTCTTTGCCATTTGCAAAATTACCACTGAAAAGGTCTGCTATAGTTTTTGGGTCATATATAAAACTATTATTATGCAGGATGCATGGTATATCAGCCTTTTGAGTTGATTTAGCACGTTTATTGTAAAGGTGGATTAGGTTTTGCACTTTTGAGCTAGTACTTAGTGCTACTAGCTCTTCATTGATGGCTCTTAACCTATGTTTCTCTTTAATTTGGTTTAAATTTATTGTTATTTGTGTGACTGCCGTGAAGTTGTTAGATTTAAAATAACGTTTCTTCAGGCGTCTTAGTTTATTACGATATTTAGCAGGTATATACAATTCGTAATGTTTACTAATCCTGTAAGTCTTAATTGGTGCATAGGAGTCTAGACAAGAGTTAACAATCAAATAGAATATGTTGATGGCATCTGTCAGACTATTACATGAGAAGAATTCATCCCAGTCTGAGAGTTTGATCAGTGAGCGCAAGAGGTCCCAGTCTGCATGCTTATAGTCTCTATAATTGCAGGTTCTTTGAATTGGTCGGTTGTAGGAGAGATAGATGGGGAGAGCACAAGCTACTATCTTATGATCACTGCTTTCAAACTCGTTGTATACTTGTACAGATAGGGGAATGATATCTCTACTAAATATTAGATCAAGTGTATTATCACCCCTTGTTGGGGTACGAACCCACTGTGACCAGCAGTACAGATTAAGGATTGATAAAAATTCATCATTGCTTGACTGACAACTACCGGTACTCCAGTTAATCCCAGGATAATTGAAATCGCCAGTGATAATCTTAGCACTGAAGTTTAGAGTAGATGCGTGTATAAATGCATTGATTATACGATCATTCAAATTATCAGTACTATCAGGAGCTCTATATATACAACCTAGGAGTAGACTATGGTTTAGGGTATTGATTGATATCCAGATCGATTCTGGTAAACTATTCAAGATACTATCTTCAACTTTGTTAGTTGTTAAGGTATCCGAAGCAAATATAAGACAACCGCCTCCTCGCTTAGTTTCTCTGTCACAGCGATAGAGTCGATAGTTTTGGATATTTAATTCGGAATCGGCCACTTCTGGATAACACCAGACAATACTCCAGAAACTTACAGTGGGTTTAAGTTATAAATTTTCTGCAATCATAATCTCATTTCAGATTTTTATACGTTGAAAGCCAACTATTTATCCAGACTTTTGGACGTTTACTAAATCAACCAAGTAACAAAGTTAATAGCATCGCGCACTCCCAGAAACTGGTTGGAATACTGCGTGCCTAATCTGGTTGTTTTTGGATCATCACTACTTGTCACAACTAATCTTATATACAACAAATCTATTGAATAATATAAATTCCCAAAATAGTCTAGGCGAGTTTAACTATTTTTCTGGATTATTTACCGTCTTCGTACTTAATATGTATATATTTTCACCATATGTTTTGTACAAAACACTCCCAAAGTGTTTATGGCATAAGAGATGTTTAATAGCCTTATAGCACTACATGCTACTACGAAAACGTATGTTGTTTACAGACGTAGCACATTAGATCAAAAAATATATTTGACATTTCTTAGTTCCAATTGCCTTTGCCACACATTCTTAAATGTTACCAGGCTAACTGCAGTAACTTCATATGGAAAGTTTATAACTCGTCATAGTCCTAACTGACATTCCGTAAGTAATCTTAACTTTGAAAGTAGTTTTCTGGCCGAGTTTATTATTTTTAAATTGTTATACAGCTCATCAACTACACGTTAACTTAGCTTATACATGAATTGTATCATATCATTTATGCCATTTAGATTTAATAATCATTTTAACCGTCTTTAACATTTTCATTAAACCTGTCATAGTCGGCACTGTTATAGGTATTTGGGTTTATGGCTTGGTCTATCATATTACTTGCCTAAAATGACGACAATGGTCTAGATAATCAAGTCACCAAATTTGGGTGCAATCATACTGCACTAGTGTAATAACTAAAGTATCAGGTTGTTGTTGGTCAAGCAAACATTTAAAGTGAAAACTCCGGCGCCTACTAATAATATTAACACTATGTGGACAAATATTTTTAAACTGATATTTATAGTATAATTAGACGACTCGGATTCGTTAACGCTACAAAATTATGCTATTTCAGAAGCACCTAAAACGACAATAACTGTTTCACACTCGTTAATTATCAACCAACACTATAATGAGCTAAACATAATGGTTTCAGGATATCGTCATAAAGCACTGTCATGACTTGGCAATCACGTAAGATGAGTGATAAAATTGATGAAACTGTTAACACAAACCCGGTCGATACATTGACTTATAATTATCATTAAATAGTGTTGTTTTCTCGTCACCTTCGGTCACTACAGATGACCACAGTGTGTTGACAGAAATACTTGTCCGAACACAGGCGATAAGTATAAAAAACAGTCGAACAGGTAAAAAGTGCTGTTGAACTTAATAATGACTCATCTGCACTCACCATACTCTTTCAAAGTTAACTTAAACGTTCTAAATTGAGAGGAAACATATTTATTAAAGACAACCAAGCATATGAAGATCTTATACTTGTTGCGGAAGTATTCGGTAAACACTTTTGTTTCTCATCAACTGATAAAAAACCACTAAATGGTTCAGAACTACTCCCAGTACCTCCCTGCGAAATTACTAATGTAGACTTCAATGTACAAAATATCTCCAAGGCAATAAGTACATTGAAACACTCCCACACTGATGAACCAGATGGTATTCCGGCTAGCATGCTGAAACTTGGAGGTGATGATATGTGTGTTTTATTACTCAAACTATTTGCGATATCACTCTCTACAGAGTGTTACCCTACTGCCTGGAAAACGTTACATACCATTCGCAAAATTAAAACAGGACTTGAAGCAAATGTTAAAAATTACCGACCCATAAACATAACTTCAGTGGTATCTAGAGTGATGGAAAAAGTAGCTAATGTGGAGGTAGTCCAACATCTAGTTACTAATAATCTCATCTTTGTCTCCCAACATGGATTTCTTAGGTCCAGATCATGTGATACATGAATGATATAACTCTGAAACGAGACAATGGACTCCTTGTATTAGTCATATTTTTAGACTTGAAGAAACCTTTTGATAAGGTTCCACACAAAAAGCTTCTAGCTAAACTACGGTCCTTCGGAATCAACAACCCACTCTATTCATGGTTAGTTTCATTCTTAACTGAGAGTTAACAAGTGGTAAAGTACAATGACTGTCTCCCACTACCCAGACCAATAACTAGGGAGTCATCCAGGGAAGTGTATTAGGTCCACTATTGTTTCTTATGTATATAAACGATATATGTAACATCATAAAATTTAGGAGACCATACTTATACGCTGGTGATCTCAAAACAATATACAGCCATAAGCGTGAGGCTCTAAGTGAAAGTATACCCCTGATTCTAAATGATCTCAATAACCTAACTATCTGGTGCGAAAAATAGCAATTACCATTTAACCCCAATAAGTGCGGGATCATGCATTTTGGAAAACATCACTATTATGTACAACTTTACTTAGATAAAAGTAAAGTCCAGACACTTAAATCAGTATACGATCTAGGAGTTGATTACACTGGAAGCCTAAACTTTGAGGAACACGCCTCTCCTATTATTTCTAAAGCTAGACGTCTGATTGGCTTCATAACGAAAAATTTCTTCACGACAGAGGCTAAGCTTACCCATCACAAAATATATGTACGACCTATCCTTGAAAACTGCTGTTTTATCTTCTCTAACATGAATATCACTGACAAAATAAGAGTAGATGTTGAAAGACGCTTTACACACCAACTGCTAGGAAGTGACTCCACTCTCGATTACACAAGTAAATGTAAGCATATCTCTTTAGAACCTTTATGACACCGTAGCTTAAGGAACAGTTTGATATTTCTCTACAAAGCAATAAATGGACTATCATTCCTAACCTCCTGCCCAACTATGATCCATGACCCAGCCTATAGACTAAGAAACAACGCATATACAACATTCACCGTAAAACACCAAAAACAAATGAGTTGTAAGTTTTTTACAGTGCAGTATACTTTATTGTGAAAGAGGTTGCCGACACCTATCCGTAACTGTGACACTTTTACCAAATTCAAAAAGCTAATAACCTTGTTACAAAACTCTGGAGAGCATCATCAACTATTCCTTGAACTCCCCCCAGCAATGGGTAACTTATAATGGCCGCCTAATATCTAGACGGGACAGGAATATAACAAACCCCGTTGTTCCTAATCTGAAAATAACCAAATTACAGAACTCATTCTTTATCTTCTCCCACCATTTATTGATTATTAATCACGGCCTTTTGCTCTCAACTCTCCCTTTCAGTTTCAGAATTTAGAAAGAATTCAGTACGAATTTAGAAATTCTGCTCTGGGAGTGAATCTATGCAACTCCTGACATCTGGAACGAGCTCGACGAACGCGCTTTCCCAAGGTCATAGTTCGAACCAGGCGCTCCACAAGGCTACTTTATAACAACTATAAACTTAAAAAGCCGCATTACATAAATACTTAGCACGACCGAAACCCTAATACACTCTTTGTCGAGATTGGATCTGGTATATAACGTGGACGCGATGCCCCTTTAGAAACTATTCTGATGAAAATACATTATATCTGAACGAATGAACTGCTATCAACTTTTATGGATTATAATTATTAAACAACCCTGCTTAGGATGCATACTGTGAAGCAGCATATGTTGTAGATTGTAGATCATGCCTGTAAAATTGGCGTGTACCTGCTCTTGCAGAAATACATTATTATTATTATTAATATCTCTAATGGTTAAGACACTATATTCTTCCTAAATGTCATGTCTTTTTTTCTATTACAAGTAGATGGATAACTCACTAATCTTATGGATGCTGAACAACTAAGGTCGATCAAAAGAAGCTCGAAATTTCCTGAATATTTGTGAGTTGCTCAATGTTCTACTTTTCTTACTCTGAAAATTTTACAATCTTCTACTGTTTCGTATCCTTTGATTTGCAATTAGTTCTTGCCATCTCTTGACCACAAATAATCTGACCTATCTCTTATAGCTTATACCATTGGTTATCTTCATACCAGTATGATATAATAAATGGATGTCTAACCCAAATACAAATGCTTTAGCCATCTGCTTTGCCTGTATTATGGAACTAGTAGAGGTGGTGTATTCCAACTATACGACTTGATTAAAGCTATATTCATACTGACCACAGACGTAAGAGAGCCTAACATCATAAGAGTAGGGAGGGTGGCGTTACTGACCAGTAAACATGATAGTGGGGAGATGACTTCAATCCACCCGTGTCTGTAAAGCAGAGCATGTTAAATTACGGCTCCTTATGTCAAGTGGGATGTCACGAACCAAAAGTATTGATGCTGATTTATTTATGCAAAATACCTTGTTAAATCGTGTTTAAAAACACTCAATTTGTTCCACTTCCTACCAAGTGATCCTATTACAAGCAAACTGGACAACTCGCTAAAAAAAACGAAGCGTGCTTCATACCTTATAAAATCCACAAAAACGGTTCGAATAGCTCCCACAAAGAAAAGAGACAGCCATTTGTAACAGAATACTGTTTTCAGCACTTTATTTTACAATTACACAGAATTCTATACTTACAGCTTCTTTCTGAACCACCTTCATTTATACAGTTCCTTATCCACTCATATCTTGTTTACATTTATTTTCTTCAACCTTTTAGATTGTTCTTGCTTAATAAGTACTTTGATAACAGAGCAATAGACTGAGTAGTTATATCTTAACTATTCCCCCATGAACACTGTCTGCTCTGCTTCTCGTCCGTTCTTTTTCTTACACCCCAAACAATCAATAAAAGAGAAAATAATGGGGAAGTGCGCCAAAATGTCTGCTTTTTCGCCTGTCCGAGGCAAAAAATGCGGATTTTCCCCTTTACGTCGCTCTGCGTTTCAGGTGTAGCTAAATTGTCTATTTTTCGCCTTGATGTACGCCGAAATGTCTACTTTTCGCCTAAATACACTTCGATTCATGCGATTTTAATTCACTCTTAAAACACCCTCGGCATAACCCAAAACATCTCCTCTGTTCTCCTTCATTTCCACAACACACCACACGAAAACTAAAATGTGCGTAAAATATAGTATGGGTTCCAAAAAATTTATTGAAATCAAGAAGCGTATTGTTGTATAACGTTATGAGTAGTTAGCAGAGGCTAGAGTATCAATCGTTATATATTTTAATTGCAATTGTCAGGTGCAAGTGTCATTTGAAAACAGCTACAAAAGAAAGAGCAGGTGATGTTTTAATAATAAGGTACATGCACTTAATTGCAAATGCATTTAAAATCAAACAGGCGTTTTCAAATGAAAATGTAGGAAACACGTTTAAACAAACTTTGTTAGAGACGGGATTGAACATGGAAAACATCCCAAGGATTATTTCTTTCTCGAACTCCTGTTCGACCGTTGAGAACCAAAATAATCTTGTGAATTCTAAAATGTGGAAAAAAGATTATTATGTTTCACATTTTTTCCGTGTAACATCGAGCTGCTTGCTTCGCAACAAAATACCCGCTATGTACGGATTTCCTAATTTGTCTCATATAAGACTCGAATGGAAAGGGTGAGTAAGTATCTGAAGGTCCATGTTCACGAACATCTTCAGGAAGGTGCTGTAAGAATTTCACATTACAAACTAAGTTATTACACCCACAACACCATTCATATTCTCTAAGAAAGTTCCTTAAATCCATTCTGACGGATTCTGTAACCCTATTATGCAACTTAGGATGTGCAAGCAAATAAACTGCTGAAACTAGATGTTTGAAATTAAGATACAAAGGTTGGGGCAAAGATTTTGCAGAATTACTAGGCCGAAATTTAGAAGAAACAACCTACAACGCTTTCCATACCGATACAAAGTCCAGTGTACGGCATTTACGCTGAAAGTCGGACGGAGTACTTTCCACGCAACCAGATATTAACTTATTTATATCCCTCATTACACATGAGTTCAAGTTTATCAGGCTTTTGTGTGCTAATTTTATCCAAAGATTAACAATTTTATTTGTGACACCTAAGTACACCATGTGCATTTGATCTAATGGGAAAGTAGAGATCATGTTAATTGGAAGCGTTTCGAAAATGAGATGGCCTGGATGGTGAATAGATTGAGTCCGATGTCGTCAGCTCGTAATGCATATTAACTATTTGGAAAAACCATCTTCCCTATCATGAACACATCACTAAATCTAGGGGGCAACGATCCGTCCTAGTACAGGCCATAAATGTCGACTAAAGCTCCTTCAAACAGAAAGTCCATCAATATTAATATACAACTCTAAAGTATCAAAGTCACAAGTACACAACCAAAGCTCAACACATTTTAGATTGTTTTTCAATCCGAGATGGTAGTAAACCCCATTGCTGATTAACTTTGGTTGGACACTTCTGTTGCTGGTCGGTAAGTGCGGAACAAGATCTCGAAAATCCTCCAGAATCCGATCAGCATCTCTGATGCTCAGACAGGTTGTTGTCACTAAATTCATCAATATCTTGTTGACCTGCTCTTTACGGACTTCTGAGAGCACAAATTGACGTTATGACATCCTATAAGAAATATATTGACGTATTCACTTCATATACGTGCCATCATCATCTAGAAGCCTTTCATTGGTAAAGTTAGTGCAAGATGTTACAGTTGAAGCAATCTCATTACAATTAATTTATCCGTTAACTGCCATCTATTCAACATAGATCATTGTTAAAGTCAGTGACCTCAAATTATGCTTTCATTAGCAAACTTACTACACGAAAGCAAGTTACGTTTCATCATGAAAACTGTCCATGATTTGTTCCACCGTCTGTTATAAGTAGATCTATGACAGCCAAGGACAGCTGACAAGTTAACAGTTGCCTTACGTCTACGAGCTCTCTCAGTGACTTTGCTTGAACTCATGTTAGAGGACTTAAAAGGTAATCAGAGGGAACGTCAATCACTTGCATCACGTAAGCTTTTTGTGATGGCCACCAAGCATGTAGGAACACTTTGACTAAACAGACGAAAAAGTAGGTATATATGCATCAGAGAATGATTGTGTGAATGATAATGTTCTTGAATGTAATTTGACAGTGCGTTATTTTATAGACGATTTGGAAAACATAAGTACGGAACGCGGTATATTCAAATACAGTACGTTACGTATAATTGTCTGCAAATTTCCCCCAAATAGACGACGGAAGGGGGAAAAGTCGACATTTTCCCTTTATTTACGCTTTCGTCCGCTTTGTTTTTCTTTTGCTTGCCTTTTTCCCCCTTTAATGGGTGTTTGAGACCCTTTTCCAGCCCCCCTGAGATACGCCACGGAAAACAGATATGGAACGAGTGACTTCGTCTTGCACCATTATCAAAACCTCAGATAATTCAGAGGGATATAAGGTTGAGGCTTCTAGAAGCTCCCAACTTCACATGGATCTATTCTTTCATGTAGCAACACAACCTTCATAAAGCGCGCCAGTTGTGATATCGACAATAAGCTTTTCACTAAAACCATCTACACCCATATCTTATAAAATATCAGCCCAGCTGAGTAATTTACTACGGTGCAAATTGTAACTTCTGTAACAATTTGATCTTGCCTGTAAACTGGCATGCCTCATGTAACAAACTGTTATTTGAGAATAAATTATTATTATTACGTTTTAATCTATCCGTAACCCAAGGTAGATTAACAAAGGCTGGCAGAAAGCAATAATAAGTCCTGCCTTCAAAACAAGTATGAGAAATAAGCCTGGGTACTGTAGAACCGTAAGCCTAGCCTGCATGATTGTTAGACTCTTAGATTATATTACTGGAATGAGTTGCTTAAGTATCTAGATAAAAACTGGGTTCTTTCCGGAAAGCATCATGACTTTAGAACACGTTTTTGATGCTTTATAGACTTATTAGCGTGCGGTGGAGGCTAGCATGCTCTTAAAGATCAAAACGTACCCGTTGATGTAGCTTATGTTGACTTAAGTGAGGCTTTTGATAAAGTTCCTCACAACCGGTTGTCATCTAATTGGAGTGAAATAGTGATTAAAAGCAACATATTTATATAGATAAAGGATTGCCTAGTAGTATAAATGAACTTCAGGTTGCTAACTATGACATTGTGCTTCGCGCAGTGCCTCAGGGTACAGATTTTAGGCCAGTATTGTCCTTCCTGTATTTAGATTACCTTTCTGTTTCCTTACTATAACTGGTTTCGTTACATACAGACGAGGCTGTGACATGGATAGCAATAAAAAATAAAGGTGGCAGATTAGAGCTTCGAACTGACCTAAAAAATCATCTAAATGGTAAAGAATTTGGCGTTTACCGATAAGTGGTTCTAAGTACGCGAATCGGTCGCCTAATACGTGATTGGAACCCAATCTGTCGATACTTTTAAAAGAAGGTTGGATTAAATTAGAGACCGCCATTGCCAGGATTAACGCAAGCCACCCAGAAACTTGAGTTGAACCAATACCCACAAACACACGGATAAAGACAGAATATACAGAAACACTTAATCGCAATTCAAAACTATTCTAAATATTAATAAGGAAGCAGAACATCAAAATTATAAACCTGGTTAGTTTTATTTATTTATTTATATTATTTATTTGAAATTACATGTTGGTACACGAAGGTGACATCAGTGTTAGCTTGAACACATAAATGTCCCAATTCTTCCATACATAATGGTTGCCTAGTTTATATTGCCACGGTAAGTGACAACCCTGTAAAGTAACAAGTGTTGCTTAGTGATTTAGCTTTCTGCTGTTCGTATGGCACAACTCAGGGAGATCGACATGCCACAATAAGATAGTTCCATCTCAAAACAAACTTTCCATTTGAAAACTATGACTCAGTATTAGAAATTTGTTAGCTGTGGCAAGTCGATTAGTTCGTAATTTGGTACCTGATTTCCAATTATACTAACCTGAAACGAGATTTATCGCAAACATGGCGAAGTCATGCAGCTTTGATTGTAAGTGAATATAAATTTAATCACAACCAAAAGAGAAGATAGAATATCTCCTTAAAGGTTAAAGGCCTTTCAATAAATTGCTTATAAAGGGGAATAAAACAGCTGGAGCTCAAAACAGCTAAATGTGGTTGGCTATGCTTCGGTGATACATCACTCAACCTTAATCTTACCATAAATGGGGAAATGTTATCTAGGTTACACACAGTAGTAGATCTAGGACTTAGGTACTCCGATGACTTGTCGTTTACTGAACAGGTAATGAAACAAACGTCCAAGTCTCAACGCCTTATAGGTTACATAACTCGAAACCTTCATAACAGCGAATCTCATATTCTAATGTACAAAGTCTGTGTTCGACCACTCCTCGAATACTGCGCGTTTCTCCTTAGTAGCACGCGCATAAAGGATAAATTAAGACTGGAATCAGTACAGAGACGATTTACATTTCGTACTCTTGGACCTGATAGTGTCTTGACATATAATTCGAGGTGTAGTAAACTAGGGCTTGACCCTTTATGGAAGGGGAGACTCAAACTTAACCTTATCTTCTTTTTCAAAATACTTAACAAACTCTCCTTCACATCCAGTCAGGCGATTCAATATGCTAAGGCTTCACATTACGACATTCGTAACTCCTTGTCTTTAGCGAAACAAACATATTCTAGATCTTCTCTCTATATGAATTACTTTACCTGTAAGTTTTCTAGACTCTGGAATAATTTACCCCAAACTATCCGTATGTTAAACTCTCTCCCATTGTTTGTTCGCTCAATTAATGCTTTTTGCTCCTCTGAAAATGCATTAAATGCTCTAGCGCCTGCAAGTGTATCTTACTCCACAAGTGAGATTATAGGAACTTTAAATGTTTAACCTCTTACTTGCTATCATTGTTTTGTTGTTCCGTGCTCTTTGCTTTAATCTTACTTTCTCTAGTTGTAGATAATTAATAATAACTCTCTCTGGCACTGGTAATAACCTTACAGAACAACGTTGACTAATCATCAGGCTATCCACTTGATGAAAAAATGACAAGTTCCCTGGTGTTGCATTGGCTTGCCATGATATATGCCATATTTAAACTGTTTATCAATTACTAAACCAGCAAACATAAAACTTTCTTATATTTCATGTTTGCTCTCTACATTAAATGTTGATTTTTATAACAATCTGATCATGCCTGTAAACTGGTGTGAATTCTGTAAATATTATTTTCAGAATATATTATTATTATTATTATTACTGATTACCAATCGGCATATTAACTTTCAATGTTTTATTTCAATCCGCAAGAAAATAACCTATGGAATGTTTCGTGATATATGTATTTCCGAGTTTTGCATCTTACTCGAAAACTATAAATGACTCAGAGACCGGCAATCCATCTGTTTAGATAACTAGGTATCTGAGCCCTGTATTTTCTTTTGTGAACACGACGGGCAATGGATTTGATTGTTTTTCCACTAAATATTTCGTCTTCATACAAATATGTTCACCAGTTGCACTTAAACGAACGATAAATCTTACATCACCACAGTTTCGGCCGCTTAGGTGAGTTGATGATACGATTATTTGCCTTGTTTACTGCTATCACAGTATCACTGATCCATGAAGATGACTAGCTAAGTTTCCTGTTTCGGGCCAATATACAAATTTTCTTAGCTTTGTTCCTCTATAATACAAAATTAACCTGATTATGATACTTCACCATATGCCTTCTAGTTTCGGTTAAAGACAAACCAAAGGCAATGCACACGATCCTGAAAGAAAATGGATATCCGGAGAAATTTAAAAATAAACATATAGCCAATGAAAAAGAGCATAAGGAACGCCCAACAGTGAAAGAAAAGCCCCTGTTTATTTGATTACGATTCAGAGGGGATGCGCCTACTGAAATGCTAAGAATAAAGTTAAACAGATCGATCCAATGAACTTTTAATGCAGGTAAACTACAATCAATGTTTTCCACACGTCCAATGATCACTCCGGAATCGAAAGATAAAATCCTAGACTAGTCACTTCTTTTTGTGTCTATCAATTCAACTACTCCTGTGGAGCAAGTTTTATTGGCAGATATTCTAGCAGATATTCGAGCTGTTGAGCACTTCCAAGCGCGTTTAAGCAAAGGTGTAGTTAAGACTGTCAGTAGCTTCATTTCAGCTCGCTTAATTGAAACGGAACATACAGACAACATGAAACAGTCTGTCAAAATAATATGGCGTGTTAATAGCAGTTTACTCAACTTTGTCAGATTGAGAATCCCTCAGACGGCTGAAGTAATTACTATTCGGATCAAAAAGCCAGGGCTTTGCATCCAAAAGCAATGTGTTCAGCTGCTTCTTTTACCCTGACCAACTTCGTCCCCAGCTAGTTAATGATCAGTTTTATGATATGGTGGCGCGATTTGACTAATGTTCATTTTTATATCCGAAACTTATCAACACATCTTATCATTCTCATTATTATTAGTTCACTTGTTAACCTTTTTGAGAAATTTGTTCATCACCCGTTCCAACCTACTAATTATTGCCTAATTTGTAATATTCCACATATTACGTGATCTTTGATTTGTAATTGCATTATTCTCTCCATCACCCTATGCTGACCGTATCTATTCTGATCATCTGCTACACAATTTCATCTCATTTATAAACTGATTCAAGCCAACACTTCATACTAGTCACCCCAACATTAATGATTTGATTTCATATGACCAACAATGCCCGATCCACATATCACAATTTTAAATGAAGTACTTTGCCTTAAACCTGATCAATTTTATGGATCATTATTTTGGATGTATAATTATCGAACCTGATTAGAAATTATTGAAAAGAAACTTCTATATTATTTATTATCATCCCCGTTTCCCTTTTTATTCTTACACGTCGTTCCTTTCACACCGTCTGCATCACCACTTAATTAACTTATCTACCTACTTGGTTCATGAAACAACCACCTTCTCTTAGCATTCGAATTTTGTTAATTTTTACATTGCAACTAACAAACTTCTTGTCCGGTAATGTGGTAGTTGTTGGCACCAGTGAACCCTACAGCCCTGAGACGAACTCACTGAGATAATATGTGAAAGGTTCTTTTATACATACTTAAGTTGGATTTCCAGTCCCAGAAAAATATACTTTATAACCTTTTGTGTTCAGTGTCTATCACGTTTGGGGCTTCCGAAAAACTTATTCTAGGGGCCAGTCCTTTCGTTCCTACCATTGTTATCATTTTTCCACTTTTAAAGGGACTATTTTTGTTAATCTTTCTGTGAGCTTACTCAACAAATTTAAAAACACAAACAAAACATCGTCATAGTAGACCCAAATGGTTCTTTCCAGTCGACAATGGAATAAAACGTGATGGCTGTAATAGTTGCCACCACAACGTGTGTATCAGACTCACACCGACTGCAGGTAAGAGATGCCGCAAACCGCTATCATTTCGGCTGAACAAAGTATGTTTCTCTACACAGTCTTTGCTGAGTCACTGAGTGACTGGCCTGCTAAATACAGCTAGAAAAATGGCCTCAGACAAATGGTTAGCAGCAAACGAGCAGCCGTCAGATTTCAATGAAGTAACAAGCGTCATTAGGGGTCCAGCTTTAGATCTGAATGAAATCATCAGGGTGTATTCCTGTAACGTAGTTCATGAAAAATACACAGATGTGGGCACGGTCACATTTAAAAAAATTACAGAAAGCTCTAAAATATGCGTATTGACGGTTTCATCTGCTGAAACCAAACAGATACCTATATCAATGTAAAGTAGACTCTGCAACTGCAAAGTCTGAACTTAGTAGGAGATTTGAGCAGGAAACAAAGTGAATGAAATGATTGACTCACAGTAACACGTAAAAAAATTAAGGAAAAACAGTTATACCACGACCAAAATCCTAACACAATTTTGCCGAGATTAGATCTGGTGTGTATCGTGGACGCGATACCCGTTTGGAAAATATTCTGATGAAAACACATTATATGTGAACGAATGAACTGCTATCAACTTTTATAGATTATATTTACTAAACAACCCTGCTTAGGATGTATACTGTGAACCAGCATATGTTGTAATTTGTAGAACATGCCTGTAAAATGGCGTGTAATAATAATAATATATTTCTGCAAGAGCAGGTACACGCCATTTTTACAGGCATGATCTACACGTAGCAACATATACTAGGGGACCCGACTAGGGCATTACATAGCGTGAGAGATAGTAAAGTTAACCTGACCTTAAAATGTCGATTTTTTAGATATGAAGTGAGCCAGCCAATTAGAGGTGGCTTGATACCCAATCGTTTGAGCTTATTGATAAGACATATATGATTGATCCTATCAAATGCTTCTGAGAAATCAAGATAAATGATGTCAACCTTCCCCTTGCTTTCAAGGATGGTTGTCCATCTATCCACCGAAGTCAGCAGGTTGGTTATACAAGAGTGACCCTTCCTGAGACCATGCTGTTGAGGTGAGAAGAAATTTAAGGATAATAAATAGTCATGTATACCATCATATATCAGGGACTACATCATTTTTGAAGGTATAAAGAGAGAGAAGGGATACTGATCGGTAGCCCGAGGGTTCGTTGCGTCGACCTCCTTTGAGAGTTTATGTGGTGTGAGTCAGCTTCCAAATTTCCGGTACTTTGCTTCAACTTAGCAAGTGTGAGAATATCAAGCCCAGCGATGTTGCCAGGATTGAAACTTCTTCCCTCAGTATAGCAGAATGAACCATATCCGGGCCATGATAAGTGTCTTATCTTAGGTGCTACAGTTTCCTGAGCACCGCGTCAGTGCGCAGACCCCGTGCAGTTGCAGATGAAGCCTTCAGCAGTATAGTTGATGTGGGTTGGTTGAAATATCCGAGAGTATCGTTCAGCCAAAAGATTAGCGGCGTCACCGTCGTTGATGGGCGGACCATTAGGACTTAGCAGTTGGGAAACTCCAGTTTTAGCTTGTCGAAGAGAAGCTGCATAACACAATAAGCTTTTCGGATTGGAGACAAATTTATCGATTAGCTTGATCTGGTACTGAACCCTGTCTCCTCTTATTGCCTTTGCGCATATGTTCCTCATACGTTTGTATTGCATGTACGCGCTATTGTTATCATTTAGTTTGTATTCTGCCTAACAGTGCCTTTTGCGACTTATCAAACGAAGAGCGCGATTCTTGATGATTGCATGTCGCCTGTAGCTTTTGGTGATCGTTTGAGGAACGGAATGCTCTGTAGCATACAAGAGCGTGTGCAGTAAGAAATCCTAATGAGTGTCCACTTCAAGTCGAGGGTAGTAGATAGTAGTAGATAGTCATGTAAAGTTGACACATTCAACCGTTTGAAATTCCAGAGCCTGTTGTTGGTGGGGTGTATTAGCTCAGTTTTGTTGATAAAACAGAAGGCTATGACAACGTGATCGTTCCTCCCTGAGGGGAGTCAGAATTGAGAGGTTTTCAACTAGGAGTTCTTCGTTTGTAAATACCCGATCTAAGCGAGATGGTATTTGACAATTTCTCCACAGAGTTGCCGACTTCACATTTTCGAATAACCTCAGATCGTCAATGAGATTGAAGAACTGAGCTTCAGTTGAGTTTTCACCTCCAATATAGGAATGTTCCGCGAAATCGACCTTAGGAAGATTGAAGTCCCTTAGAATTAGGATATAATTGTATCCGGGACAAACAGAACGGGATAATCCCTCCAGCATACAGTTGTTGTGTTCGATGTCAGCAGCGATCCTCTTGTAGATGACATCAACTAGACATCTCGAGGTAGTAGACAATCTTACTGAGCACCATACAGATTCGTCAAGAGTGATACACTTTTGGTTGTGCACTTGATGTACCTCCAGGCACGATCGTAGGTATAAGTCGACTCCACCCCCAATTTCTGTTTTCTGTCACTGCGGAACAAAGAAATTCCGAGTATTGCTAGCTCCTGGTCCATGAACTGAGAATACATCGAAGTTTCAGATATTCCTATCAGATGAGCGTTATTAGCATTGCTATGATCACGTAGCTCATCCATTTTATTTAATAAACTCGTGGCGTTAATTTATGAGTAGTTTATGGTTTCAATTTGAAACGCGTTAGCTTCTCCTTCCTGTTTATCTGTATCAGCGCTACGTCAACGTACAGGTAGCCTACCTATACAAGGTTTCCCGAGTTGATAGTCCCAGTCCTATACACGTTCTTTTAATGATCAAGACAGTCTACAAGTGGGATGGTCAGCTCCAACTTACCTTTGTGCTTGATCCTGGCGTTATATGGACTATCCGGATGCATGTGGATTCAACGTTGGTAAGTGCCATTTGTTGACACGAAGTGCTTCCAGAGTTGTAGCCACCATATGGAGGGATGAAAATGTTTCGTCAAATGCTGCGTCAGAATGTTTTTGAGCTTCAACGATTGCTTGATGAATTTCCATTCCCTTATATCAGAGTTTGTTTGACCAGGGTTCGTGTTTTCCGGTACACCTTGCACAATGATATTTCTTCCTTGAAATAACTTCTCGTGAGATTCCTTAGGGATGTCCCGGATGAGAGTGCGCTGAGAATACGGTATGTCCGGCAGTATTCTTACATTCTCATTAAATTTCAGTAGGTGACTAGTTAGTAGGATATCCTCTACGTCGGTAGCATTAGTGAAAGTTTCGTGAAGGGGTCTCGGGTGATTTTGATGCTTAGAGTCCTTTATCCGAGTCAGCCGTGTGACCGTCAAAGGTTCTATTCTGAGAAGTTCAGGCTTCCTGTTTAACTCTCCTCAGAGCATCCTGTCATTTTTGTCCTCCATCTATGCTGGGTAACCCATGTCTGCTGAGGGAGTTAATTACCATCGACGTTATGATGGTGGTGAGTTTTAGCATTTCATCAGTAGTGTTATTACATTGTCCATCGACAGTAGCGCTGTGTCTCTTCTCATTTTCATTGCACGTCCTTGTTTGTCTACTCGTTTTGTGACTGTCTTTTTTCAAGTTAGCTGACAACTTATGTCACAGGCCTGCCAATAGGACAATGATGTTACTCAGCAAAACTTTAGCATCCATGTTGTACATGACACATACCCACCTATGATCCGACTTACTGAGTCTGTTTTAAGCAGTTGCTGTTAGGTTTGTGCACGCTTCGTGGAACCAAGTTTTTCAGTTGTCTCATTGCATGCCAGATGTAACAACAAAACAGCATCCAGGTCACGACTATATTGACGTAAACTGTTATTTGGATGCTAGCAAAAGCCTAAGACCGTAAAAAGCAGTACATTGAAAACGGGAAAAAGGATAAAAACGGGTTACGATAAACTGAAACTGGCCTCTACATGAAAAACTGAAAAGCCGATTAGTAAGCTGAGGTAAATTCACAGTTAACTATTAAGTCGGGTGAAACTCAAAAAATAATCTGCCGAACGTATAGCTCAGAATAGATTCTTTAGGTCAGAAATGGTACTTTTGTTGCGTAAGAACACAGAAAAAGTTTGACAAATGCAAATCACGTTAGGACTAGACTTCTCGTTAGAAAAGCGCGCCTAACAATAACTACTAAACTGACTGGAGTTGCTAGCTGCCGAAACTGTAGATTGTTAGAGACCTGAAACCGTAATGAAATAATAATAAGCTCGTCACAAATATATTGGATACTGGAAATTCGGAGTGTTGGTAACTGGCAATATTTTAAACAAGTTAGCAACGGTAAGATAGGATCTACTATGACTCAAGAACTAGCGAATTGTTGGTTAGTTGGACCAATATATTTATTTGGCAAGTTTCAGATAGTTTGACAATAGAGGAGCGAGGAATTCATGCGTATCTCACAGAAGTATTCCCACTAACTTCTATATAAGTTGGAATATAAAGAGAAACTTTGCAGAAATTCTGAAGATCCAAAAAATATAGTGCAAATATAGGCGAATATGCATAAAATTCTCTCCTTTTTCCCCGGCCCGGGGATATAGTGCAAGTTTTTCCCGCGATTCCTCCCATGGGGGGAAATGTCTCGAACTTAACGCCTCAAAATGCTTACTCTTCGCCGAAATCAACACAAAACTGTCTACTTTTCTTCGATAAAACCACATTAAACAGTCATTTTTCACAAAGCCTGATGCTTTAGTTGACAACAGTTTGTATACTTAGGAAGTTCTCAACCAAATCATCTGCCCACACGACATTAATCGAATTGCTGGTTTACATTAGCACTATTTGTCTAAAAATTTCTACATAAATGTTTGTTGAGAATGTTTAGATTTGGGTGACAATTAAACGTTAACGTTGTAATTGACAGAAATTTGACAAATGTTTCCTCAAAGTTGGGAGATCGGGTATATATTCATTAAGAAGGCTTCTCAGCTCAAACAGAATATTGATGTATGCTAACGTTTGCCTTCCTTATCTGTTTTGTTCCAATGTAATCAATAGAAGAAAGAAGGTTGTAATAGGTTTGGAAAAAAATTGAATAACAAAGAATGATCCAACCAAAGGAATCTACCGCAAAGCAGAGTAGTTAGTGAGGAGCAACGCTTTAATCACTTGAATTATGAAGTAGTGCAATAACCAACATTTATGGGTGTTTTTTTGATAACGCTTAATACAAATTTGTTATAAAACACGTTAAGAATCCCAGTAATATTGTAAAGAACGTATTCAGGTGTTTAAAAAAGGAAAGAAAAGGTCAACTGGCATTTGATCAAGTTGGACACTGCAGCTCATCATTGTGCTTTTATGTGTTGAAAGTTTATTGGAGGTTACAAAAGGGGTTATGCATAAACTTAGAAATATATTACTACCATTAAAACTTGTTCATTCTCACTTTTCGCTAGTTTACCACGGTTTTGTCAAACGTTATAACGCTTAATCTTGAAAATCTGAATATACAGATGGTGATGAACTACGTAAACATTACTTAGCGATTGTTTTATGAGCAGTTGAAACATCCGGAAAGGCTAAATAAAATTATATATATATGTCTTCTAATAAACTGTGCTTGCAGTAGATACTGATGTAGTATTAACTTTAGAGTATTTAAACAGTTTTGGTGCTCAAAGAGTGACTTATCATGGATCTTTTTATTAGTTTCCTGACAACAACATACTGCTTATTTGCTGAGTAAAACTAGTAAGGTCCTGCTTTTTTATGAATTATATATTTGTTTGTGTAGCCAAGACCAACGATCTTCAGGTGTAGGTTGTGTCAAAAGACCAAAGCTGAATATTCCTGAGTTTAACAACCGGTTGTTGAGAATTTTTCAAAGTATTTCGAAAGATTGTACCTACCGTTTAACGATCTAAATAGGAATGTGCTCGTTGAGAAGAATAACCGATCTCATTAACCATTCTATCGCCTAAACAATCTATGAGCCGGATGTCTATGGTTTCATGTCCAGAGTGCGTTTATAATGTAAGTTGGTTGATCTTGGACACCTCTGAAGACTAGTAGCCCATTGGTTTCGCTTTATAACATGATCTGCTAATAAAGGGTGTGGTTGTTTCAAATGGGAGTGGGTTATCGCTTGAAGATGGATGTTGGCAGTGGTCAAAAATATTCGTCATTCTAAACTCATAGTACTTTTTACTTGAATGGATCATAATGTGTTGAGGTAGTTGAAAAAACTTGATTACTAAGAACGAATTACACAATGGCAGTATAACGTCTACATATCTGAATAAAAACACTAAAATACTGCTTTATCCCGAAAAACATCCATAATGTCATTGGTTAACGCGTTACTGTTTGAATGTATGAGACAAACTGAGTGAGTTAATAGTCTAGCGACGTACTTGAAGATATCAATTGTGTATAATGAGCTAAAACATTCAAGTACCCAAATGGGATGAATGAGGGCGCAAGATGCAAGCTGTAAAGACAGTATTTGGTTCAAATAGAGGCTCTCGGTACTGGTGGATGTCCTACCACATCTTATTTACGGACCATTTTCTCCAATCTGTTGGTATTTTCACAAGTGTTTCATTGTAGGTATCATGATTTTGGAAGGCATCAATCGTAAATGCTATTAGATCGGAAAAGTGAACAACACTTATATCAATGCTTAAAAGACATTCTTTATTATAAGAAACCCGAAATGTTAATCACTTTCACTTTTGATAGATATAAAATTCCGTTTTCAAAATAATTTGATGATTATTAATATAATTTGACTATCGCATTAAACCAGTCTTGAAAATAAGTTTATTTTAGTTACTCTTTTCAATTGTAAGAGGTAGTATAAATCCGTGATTATGGAGAATAGACAATCGGACAGGGACTAAGATAGTGCTTAAACTCTGGTTTGTACGGTGAATGATGTAGCATATATATAACCAAACTTGGGTTTTAATTTGATTTTATGAGAATTATTTCAAGTCCAAAGAATATAGAAAATTTGAACAATTGTTTATTATCTCAGTAATAAGGAATAACTAAACCTGTAGAACATTAATCAAAGGATCCGTTTAGTAAAATTGGGTTAAATCACGAAACTTGGTCCTAAACTAGTATTTGCTCGGATGTTGTGCTTGCATCCACTCTCCAAATGGACATACTCAATATTCGCCTTAGATAACAAAGAATATCAATTTTCTAGAAAATTGTTACTTCTGAAGATGAACCCGAATTCATTCATAATATAAGAGGTTGACATAAGGCTTTAGGGTAATATGTCAGAATGCCGAGACTGAGATCACTTATAAGAAAGTAAACAGGAAAAGTACTGTGATAAGATGAGGGATGAATCACCCTTTCAACTGAGAGGGAGAAGTTGGATTAAAATAAAAATCCTAGCAACAAGAGCAGTTTATAAGTCACTTAGGAAATGAACGGTCACAAATAGAGCAACAATAATTTCTACAGAATTTGGAGGTCGAGTAAAGGACATTGTGTTAGACCATAATAATCTAGTACAAGTGATTGAAATCCACATATTGCTCAGAATGCTCTTTAATATATTAAGGTTTTGAAACCAATCATTCCTAATGGACTTTCACTTACATTCTTGTTTGCTATTGGTTCAAGTTGTTAAAAGGAAAAGGAAATACTTCCTCGTCCCATATTCTGTTTCCCCTGTTAGTTTCTATATGTAGAAATAGTCATCTCATTTTATGTTTCTAACGATTTGTCTTTACCGTAAGAAAGAAACGTAAATATTCTAGCCTGCCGTAGTAGCCATTACGATCGTCAAAAACACTTAAAAAAGAAAGGAAAGCTATTTTATTGAGTGAATCTTAAAGCGGTGAGTGACTTAAAATAAAAAAAACATGTGCACTGATCGTGATGTGTGACTGAGTAGTTGGCGTTTAGTTAGAAAACAAAGTTAAAAATCTCTCCTCGTCTTATTTAATCCGAAAGTACTTCCAAATAAATAGGTTTTTGTGTTTAAAACTACACTAAAAACTCTCATTATGTAGAATACAACAATTAATACAAGCAAAAATTTTGTTTTCAGTTGGAGGTAGACAAAACCGTCGATGGACAGCTCTGTTTTGCCATACTCGATCATCATTTTCGTGTGACAGATATGACTCAATCATACCAAACGATCCATCGAATACCTTCACGTTCTCTCAGTGGGTTTTAATCTCATCTCTCACACTTGTCGGAAATTATGGAAATCTGAGCTAGTAACCCCATTCTATCATTTAGTAAATGTTTATAATACTCCTGTCTCTTCCTTGGTTGTAGAAAGATTATATTAACTCTACATACATTGTGGTTCACTTTTCTCATCCTTTTGTATCTCTTACTTATTACCTGTTTAATTAGGCTGATTACTCACACTTGATTACATAATTCTCACGACAATCATTTTTATGAGTTTATGTTCTCAGGTTGTAGTATTTATTCATGCTACTTCTGTTAATCTTCACCACTGCTAGCGTACTAACAATTTTATTACCAATTTTACTCTTTTTTTAACTATGAGCAGTTGTGTAATCCACCTCGTTATCGTCTCTGATTTATAAATTTCCTTGACTGATCTATTCTTCGTATATGTGTATAAATATTGCTGTAAGTGGAAATAGAGCTTGATGAAGATCTAATTGAAAAAAGTATTGCTCGCCTACATGTTTAACGATAATTTTATTTGATAAACAAGTCACTATCAAAACTCTGACTTTTATATAATCTTAAAAAACTTGTGACACATGACTACATATTGTTAAATAATCGTGTTTTCTGACCTAACTTTTAGTTCAGTTGCGTAAGCTGAATATTGCTATTCATTACTCTAAAGTAGATGTAGTTTATGGTAAACTCTGTGGATTTTACCAAATAAATTGTTGACCTTATTTGTACTGCAACTCAATAATTACACAATCTCAAGTGATTTTAGCGTTCTCTGTGATAAGACTAAAGTAAGATATAATTTGTAATAATCTTATGAAAAATGATTGATCTAGACTCAATCAATTTTGCAAAAATTACGATACAAATAAACAGTTATATCTTTGCTTCGGGATTTGAAATCTCGATTCCCGTTTGTGATCTAATTCTTATCACCATTTGGTGGGTGAGAATGTTAACTTGTCTCCTCTGGTGAGTCGTTTTGCTGATGAAATAAAAATGCGACCGTTTGACAACTAGAAAATCATACTTTCGTAAAAGAGCAACGTATTCAGCGGTGGTGTGGGATTTTGAGAACGAATCAGAATAAAATGTTCACGTCATCGATACTAAGTTCCACACAAACTGAATTTATTGATGTAGACGTTTCTTTCAGCTTCCGCATAGCTTTAAATAGACATTTGTAAACATATTAAGTCCTTAAATTGCACTGAAAAATGAAAACACGTTTATGGACACGTTATCTTCAATGAGCTATCTTACATATTTTGGTTGAACGTAACATATTTAGAGCTTTCCAAAGATTTAATACATTTAATAAGTTACTTCTTTTTCTTATTGGTAGGATATTTATTTACTACTTTTATAATGGTTCCTCAATTATACTTCAGAACCTTTAGAAGCATCCAGAACACTTTCGTCACCGAATAAGAAAATATAAATATCATATTAGTGTCACAAACTGCATAATTTCCAAATTAGGTTGATAATCAGTACCAAAGAATCCTACATGGCACCAGGTAAATCTAGGGATTTTTAGTAATCTATCACTGTGCTGCTTTTTATAGGTCCTGAAATTTCAAACTCTTTAGAACAATGGAATACCGATTTGGGAAAAAGTGCGATTTTACAATACGGAGTTGAACTCATCAGTAATACTGTAAAAGCTGAATTAGTTCCGCAACTGCTTCTGGATTCTATAAAGGAAATTTATCAAGATATAAATTCTAATCTTTCGAATTTGGATGCTATCGCTTTTAACGAAGTAATAGCCGAACATTTTTACTGATCTAAATATATATTTGATTGTCTTAATTATGTTAGAAATGTTCAGCTTAATGTTTGAATTCTGCAAATACGTAAAATATGTCTCAATAATTAGACGAAATGTTATTTCTTAAGTAATGAACTATCTATTGGATATATATATATATTCCTGACATAATTAATCTATTATATACTACTCGTGATCTGGATTTCCAGTTACTGAAAGCTTGTATAACCAAAGATGAATTGCAAATAAGTTCATAAAATGCAGGCTATAATCGGCATAGTAAAGCTGAACAGTTTCTATAACAGTAATATTGACTGACAACAGGTTTAAATTGTCACAGAAGAAATGTTCCGCGTTCTGTAGCCACTCTGGCAGATATAATAAATTGTCTTATTTTTTAGGTCATTATTTTTCCATAATCTAAAACAAATTCTAGCAGATAAGGTTATTAATTACATAAACAGACGAAATTAGTCGAGCTTGACAATAATGATTTGAAGAATCCAATGAGGTAAGTATTTCACGAGTCAGGATTTAAAAAAGTATCCAAATTACTTTAAAAAAGCGAATCAAACATATCAGTGACTTTTCTATTTTCATAATTTAAACAGATGAATGTCTATAAACTGGAAATCTGTATACTAAGTTATGTTTAAAAAGAGTAGAACAACAGAAGTACTGATGAGAAATCTACTATCCACATTTTTGTTGTTGACAAATCAGTAAAGCAGAATAGCTGAAAAATCCTTGAAATACGTTTAATTGTAAAAATATTTATGGGACAGCATTATCAAAATTATTGTGACAAAGCTATAGTTAGCAAAGATGGATGACGACTAGCAGTGGGATCCGGGACGTGCGTTTCGTCCCACTTGGGACTCGTCAGTTGGATGGAATTGCATCTTGGAGTTGATTTTCACTCCGGGATTCACATGTGTAAATAAGAGACTGATCAATCGCAGTCCTAAAAATCAATGGTAAGATGAAAACCAACAATACAAGATAAATTTGAAGCTATAGTTATTTGCTACTTCTAAGGTTCCAGAAGTCTTTCTTTGTCACTTTGCGAACCGAATTCAACTCGTTTCAGTAGTAGTGTATATGCATGTAATTTATTACTACATGAAACCTCTTTTTGAATGTCAGTAGTCGTAACTCAAACATTTCCTCCTCCTTCAACGTGAACTAGAATTCCTCACTTTTAACGTTTCCGTGTGAGTAGTCAATGATACTTAATTCGTCTACTAACAATAATTTCTCAATAAAGCATGAATGTAAATATATATACATAAAAATGTGTACCACTGAATATCTTTGACTGTTTGATAGACTAGATGGATTCACTTGTTTACTAGGATTCATTGGTTTACTTTGCGACAGATAGATGCTAAGTATGAGTGAATTATTAGTGAGAAATTATCTCTGAAAATCTTATTTTGGAAAAAATGATTGACACTGTTTATATTATTCTTCCATGTCTTTAAACAAAACACAGAAATTAAGAAATGGTACCACTCAACGTATTATACCCAAAGTAATCATTTCTGAATTAAATAAAGTTATTCAACCTAAAGAATTGAATCGACCAAGTGATTTACACCAACCTACAGTACAAAGATTTGGTGAGAAAGTAAATAACAAGGAAAATATTTGGTGTACAATTTTGGCAGATAGAGCTGTTAAAAATGCCTTAGCATTTGACATTCTTGAAAGTATTTTACTAGAACTAATAAAGTTTACGGTACCAAGTATTGTAAGTTAATTGTATTTTTTTGTATTCAACTTGATTTCTGCATAATCTAACAGTTTGAGTCATTAGTAATGCCGAAATAACCACGTTTACTAAATTGAACTTGATTACAATAGATAATTCTAGTTATTTTATTTGACTGAATCAAAAGTGTTAAATGTATCAGGATGAAAACACTAAACAAAACGATTCATCTAATGAACTTGTACGTACATATTTAATCGGTGTGACAGTCCGTATAGAAGTAAAATGTTAGACCACGACATCGATCCGTGATTATCCGGATCATGTGAAAACGGCCGTAGACTTCGTTGAAAGTGTTGTGGTCTCTGAGCTGGATAGTTTGTTAGTTTAGCCTTCATTGTTCTTCTGAACAACATCGTCATAACTCACTTCAAAGAGAAGTGAGCCATTAGAATTTTTTTGCAACTGACTAACAGCTTATTGTGTTGATCTGGATTTGGTTGATTGTCATCCAAAACTGCGTGGTCGTTGTTTTTACATTTGTTTTGGTTGTTTACTCTCCCGACCTGAATCCTGACCTCTTCGTCTACGTTTACATGCACAACAGTTAGTTGTTAAATGACAACATAGCTTAGCATATATCAACGCATGTGGACAGCCGTGGGCATGAGTTCGACTGCGGTAACGTTGAAATATTGAACAAAGAAAACACCCAACAAACCAGAGTTTCTAAACATCTGGAATTCTAATTAGGCGCCAGTTAATAAGCACATCGAAAGCAACCATACCTGTTGATTAATAAGAAAATAGATTAGAAAATGCGAGACTGGGGTTTAGGTCAGGAGAGAAAATAACCAAGAAGAAAGAGAAAGGGGGAGAGTAGACAGCCATGTCTAACACTGGTTCTTACTTGGAATGCATCGGCCAGCTGTCCTCCATACACTACTTTGCAGTTTAGTCCGTTGTATGAATCCCGTGTGATGTTGACGATCTTCTCAGGTACACCATAGTGTCGAAGAGGGTTCCATAATTTACTCCTGTCCACACTATCGAATGCTTTCTCATAATCGAGGAAGATGATGTATAGTGACGAATTCCATTCAATTGATTGCTCAACAATGATCGGTAATGTCGCGATTCGGTCTGTGCACGACCGATCCTTGTGGAATCCACTCTGTTATTCTCGAAGTTGGTCGTCTACATAGTGCTTCATTCAGTTCAGCAACACTCTCTGTTGAGAACTTTCTCTAGAACTGATATCAGTGTGATGTCTCTGTAGTTTCCACAATTTGCTCGGATCTCCATTATTTGGTATCCTGATGAAGTGTACTTCTTTCTAGTTTGTCTGTCGTCACTTGTTCCTTAGTACTTCGGCTGGTATATTATCGTGTCTTGCTGCTTTCCCACTCTTGATTTGTCTAATGGCCGTCTTGACTTCCTCGATCGTTGGTGGAGTGACATCTATAGGAATGTCTGTGTGAGCTGCCTCGATTTCCAGTGGATTTAATGGAGCTGGTCTGTTCAAAAGTTCCTCGAAATGTTCTACCCATCGGTTCCTCAGCTCTTGAATCTCAGTGATTAGCTTACTTTCTTTGTCCTTGATAGGTCTCTCTCTGGTTTATTACATTTCCCTGCTAGTTTCTTCGTTGTGTCATATAGTTGTTTCATATTCCCTTCTCTTGAAGCTTTTTCCGTTGTCGTTGCTAGCTCTTCCACGTATTTGTTTGTCGGCTCTAATGGTCTTCTTCACTTGCTTGTTTGCTTTAGTGTATTCAGCACGTGTGTTGACTTTCTCTGCTCGTGTTTGGCTGTTGTTAATTTCTGTTTTCTTGTTCTTCCTTTCTTGAATCCTGACCTGAGTTTCGATAGAGATCCATTCCTTATGATGATGTTTCTTGCTACCCAGAACCTCCTGACACGTTGAAGTTAGTGCTTCTTTGATTCCTTTCCAGTTGTCCTCCACCTCAGTTTCCTGTTCTTTCAGTAGATCTCGTAAAGCTTGGAACCTGTTGTTGAGAGTTGTCTTGGATTCATTGAGTTTGTTAGTATCTCGAAGGAAGGCTGTATTGAACATTTGTGAGGCTGTTTCTCCAGTTGTCCAGTGTTTCTTCAGTCTCACTTTCATCTTGGCAACCACCATTTGGTGGTGATCTGAAGCTATGTCAGCTCCTCTTCTGGTTCTCACCTCTTCCATTGTCCTTCGGAATTTTTGTTGATACAAATATGATCTATCTGGTTCTCTGTGGTGTGGTCCGGTGAGATCCCTGTAGCTGGTTTTGTGTATGCGTTTGTGTGAAAATATTTTGCTGCCTATAACCAATTTGTTGAATGCACATAGATTTGCAAATCTCTCCCAGTCCATGTCGTCCCATTATATCTTCATATCCTGTGTTGTTCACTCCGACTTTAGCATTTAAATCTGCCATCAGGATGGTGAGGTCCTTTCTTGGACACTTCGCTGTGATTTATTGCAGCCTCTTATAAAACTGATCGTTATCGTCGTCGTTGTTCTCAGTGATGGGTGCATAACATTGAACAGCATTCATGGTGATCCCCTTCTTCTTTGTTTTGAATGATGCTTTGATAATTCTGGATCCATGAGATTCTCATCCTACAAGTGCATCTTGTGCTTCTCTGGACAGCATCGGATCAAGTCTCTGAGTGTGTGGAGCATTTCTTCCTCGTGACCGGAGTACAGCGGCATCTCTCTAGTACCTAGCCTTTGTTGTCCAACTTGTGTCCAATGGGTTTCGCTGATTCCGAGTACTGCCAATTCGTATCTCCCCATTTCCATTGCTATTTGACTGGTCTTTCCTGTCTCCCACATTGTCCGGAAGTTCCATGTACCTATAAAAATTGTTGCTCTGGTTGTTCGAAGGGACGTCAGCCTCGTGACTTCCGAAGAACCTTGGCTCTCATCCTGAAGCGTCATAGTTCTTGCTTTAACGCCCAGGGCAGAGTTTAAATGTTTTGAATAATTTTTTCGGGTTAGCGTTTATTTTAGCGAGTTAGTTTTCTACGGAATGGGGTCGATAACCCCATGCCCAACCCTCCTCGTTTACCCGGACTTGGGAGCGGCAGTAACTCTAGAAGATCTATAGGTGGGGTTTTATTGCCTATCGGTATGTATTAAAATATAAAAAGTTGATCCAGTAAACTACTGTCCGACGTTCTACGTCGTCCCAACATATTTTTTCTTTGTTTAAAGATAAAAGATTGCAATTTATATAGTGACACGCTTTAATAGCCTTTTTAACTTCTTAATTCCTATTTAAACATTCCAAACATGACATTTAGGTAAGAGATCCCTTGTTAACGAATTTATTGTCAATATATATAATGTTTAACTCCGTGTATAAATATGGACGTAACAGAAACATTTTAATACTAGTTTGTGTAGTGAAAATAATAGAAATGAAAAGTTATGCAACTTCTACAGGATGTGCGCAAATGAACAAGGCTTGTAAAATTAATAGGCTAACCTTCGACCACAGTTTGGATGGAGTAAGATATTTAATAAGTTCCAGCTCCTATAATTAACATTATCGGAGAAATTTAGTTTAATTTAATTAAAGACAATGATAAGCGAATATTCTTTGTGCACTTAGCCAAGGCGTCATTTTATGGCTAGGTATAGCTTCTGCTATTTTGAGGAGTTGAATGCGAAGAAGTCTTGGTATATTTGGTCAGATTCTATGGATATCCTTAAAATCGACATGTGAATTAGTTGAGTTATTAGAGTTCGATAAATATTCTGTAATGGGATTCCTAACAGCCTCTCTCACCCTACTTGGGAATGTTCTCGTATCTGTGTTAAAGCGATCGTTAGTTACGCCCTATGTGTCTCAGTTCACAGTAGTAGATAAGCTGGTAGGTGGATTTAGAGATGACTAGACTGAAGAGTCTATCCTTCACAGATACGGAAAGTAGATTTCATTTCTTAACTTTAATAGCAGTTTTGTTGCATAGATTTTTCTCTTTAATAGTGAAGGTAAATTTCTTTTAAGTACATTTGAATTTTGGTCGGGTGGGTAGATATAGAAGGAATATAGAATGGAATTTAAGTGAACATTATCATCGCAAATGGCATACGTGTTGTCCATGTCTTTCCGTAAGATCTGAATTGTTTGATGACCGGACTATTTTGATTGTCTTCAAGCATAGACGTGAAACACTTTGGTATTCGTAGCTCTAACGGGATCCTACTTTCATCCCTTCCTTTTAATTTTATACTTCCTTTTTGGAACCTAATTAGATGTTGAAAATATGAAGTAACAATAGTCCTTTCAAAAAATTATTTTGCAAATTGAATCCTGTGTTGTGTGGGTTACTCTAGTCACAGATGTAGCGCATAGTGATCATTAGAGAGCAGAGAACTAACTCCAAGGAAGACACGAGTCTTTCAGAATTTGGAGGACACTTTTATTTAACACATCTTTCATCAGGGTAAATTATTAATTTCTTTTAAAATGAGATAGGGAATGAAAGAAATACATTAAAGTACAGTAATTTGAAACACTTCGGAAAGGAGAAATCAAGTACATAGTCGTTTCGACTAAAAATCGTGCGAATTTCTCGATGGGCTAATTTTAATAGTATCACTATAGTTGGTAAGCTCTGTCACGCTTCAGTTTAAATCCCTAGTCCCATTTTAGTTTAGATAAGATTCTGATGAATATTTTTTATGTTACAGATTAGATTGACAATGGGAGAAGAATTCGTTTTTATCAATATTTTTGAGAAAACAATAAGTGAAACGATCAAAGAGTTGACTACCAATGAATATAATCTCAGTATAAAATCTTGCGGATGAATCGGCTAAAAATGGTAATTCAGTAATCAAATAAAATTTGATTGTTTTTAAAAGTAAAGAAATAATGTGTTTGCTTAGTTGTATTATAAAACGATTGGATTCCAAGAATTCTATAGTTGTATTGCCGTCTTAGTTTATATGCTTTCCTAGGATTTTTCTTCCCATTCAATCTCAATTTAATTTATTCAAACGCCGAAAATAATCTAGAAGTCACGTTAGGTAGTACAAATCAGTTATATCTGTCATTACTTCCACTGAAAATTTCCGTTGGATTTCAGTAAACAAGTAAACGTCGTTTCGTGCGCTATTTCATTCTACATGTGTTATAGTTTTCTCTTTTTCCTTGTCGCCACTGTTATGATTTCTCTTATTACGACACAGCTATCCTTATTGCTCAGTATTCTTTGACACTACTTCACTCAACTAGTCCTCAATCGGAGCGCGGTCGAACAGGAAAGTAATTATATTCTAAGATGATAATGTTGCATGGAATTAGGAATCACAATAAAGAAAACCATAGTATATTTATAATTTTTACGTAAGAAGATTCTAGAGTCTTCTACGGGCATCCTCTAGCGCTAATTGGTTAAGAAATAATCAATCAGCTTTCCCACCACAATCCTGTACGGAACATGTTCTAATCCAATCTCTATCTCGGTAATAGCATGTGAAATCTAAATGAAGGTAGGATCCCCCTAAATAAAAAAATCGTCAACATGATCTAATAAACCTACATTTTCTTTTATAAATATTTCCAAACAATTTGGTATTTATCAGTATAAGGTTTTGCAGATTGTTGAGTTTAAATTGATATCATGAATGGATCAATGGTGGTCTGTCATGGATCCATTCATGATATCAATTTTAAAATTTGGTATCTGTTCAACTGAATTTTTTATACTTCAGTTGTTTTTTGATCAATAAATAAGAAAAAACCACGTAGTATAAGCATATGAATTAATATAAATATATATGAAGTTCTGTGGTAGAAAATGTACTTACTAAATATTTAAGAGTTCCCTAACCACAGTGTTGATCATTAAAGAGGTATATTATTACAGTACCAAGCATGAAGACTTGAAATTCTCCAAATGAGTATTATATTGCCGTAATATACATTTTTGTTAAAAATTTAGTTTCCTCAATTTAGAACCCTTGATCATTCTAAGATGTACCTTTGGTTTGAAACATTTGTATATTGTTAACTACATTCAAGAGATTTTGTTTTTACTTGTAAATTAAGCATTACTAATAGCATTTGTAGCTGTGTCAAGTAAGACTTACTTTTTGTATGTCATTCATGAAAAAACCAATTACTAAACTTTAACTTCATTATTTTAATCATTAACTTACTTTAGTCCAACTAAAATTTGTACACATCCTAATATGCAGCATTCATCGGTTCTTAGGTCGGAGCCATAATGAAGACATTACAAGCAATATATCCATCTCGCCATTGTCATTAGAATGAGTTAAAATTTTCAATAGGTATGAATAGATTTTGTTTCTTTAAATAGGTTTTTTACCTTCAGTTCCTCCTTCAGATAATTATGTAAAATTAAAAAAGTAAAACTATATGAGATATTACAATTGTATGATATGTGACGCAATGTTTTTCAACTATATTAACTAATAAATTCATATTATCACCCAAATATTGGTAAAAACTTATTGCAGATCGGTAAGGTAGCAAGAAAAAAGCCTGGTGATGTACTTGTCTCAATGGCTATTGACTCATTGTTATCACTTTCAATCCCTGGTCCAATTACTGGTACATATACAAAGAATCCAATTGAAGAGAAACTATTAGAAAGTTAGTTAAGTATAATTCGAGGTTGTGGTTTTATCGTTTATGATTTTGAATAAATTTTGCTAGCTGAAATTCATGTCAACGTTATGATCAATTGATATATTTGTAATTATATTTTATGGATATCATTTTATTCTAATATTTTCATATTAAACTGCCAGCCTATTATCTCTCAAGCTTAGAACATTTAATGAATATTTCACAAGAATATTCTAACTTGCCTAAAAATCCATATTAATGAAATAGATTCCGTTGGCCTGTGTTTAACAAACTTCAAGTTGTTTTCAACTAGTGAATGTGTCTTAAATTACTGGCATCTTTTGTCTAGATGGGCCATATGAATGCTATTCAGGAGCCTACCATACTCAATATTCTACTTGTTAACCTTTAAAACTGTTCGGAGGATATGTAAAGGGAATTGGTCTATGACATACTGGTACAAGGTAGAGATATTTAGCAGACTGAAATTAATATTCTTCAGATGGAATTTCGTATTTATCGGGTGAAAATTTCAGCTTATCTAACTTTGTTTCCTAAGTAATGGTTTTTTTACACAAATATAAACAGTTTTCATGAGAGCATCACCTCAGTTACGTAATTCTCTCAAATATCGTTGTTGTGACACGAATAGAAGACCGCTTTGAAATTTATTAGGGAGAACTCAGTTAGAGATATTTTATCCTTATTAATTTAATTTGATCACATGTCAAAATGATGAACAACATTTAAGATAACAAACCTCATAATCTAGAAATAGAGGTCTTCATGATTCCTTGTCTAACCTAATGCGAGAAAATACATCGTCACAGAGATGATAATTTCAGTTATTATACGAGACAGTGACTTTTATACTTAATTTTACATGAAATAACTCTGGATAGCTTCATTATGTGTTCTGCATGCATACAAATACTTTCCAACATCGAAAATTCGGTTCTTCAAGGGTATTCTACGAGAATTTACTGCCAACAAATGAAAAAGATCCTCATCATATTAAAAAAACATTTGGATCACTAATGTGTTCATATGTATAGTGCATTATAAGCTTACTATTTGTTTTGTTTGTCAATTAGCTTTGGTTTGTGACGTATTGCTGAACCGAATTTGTTCAGTCGATGAAGCTACCAATAGAGTCCTTGAATGTCTGCCCTTGGCTACGTATCACGACATGATCAGTGAGGATATAGTGAGTACATTTAATGGATTTATTTATTAAGCTATGAATGACACTAGACTAGCAAGAAAATGCATATCTTTTTTTCTAGTTTTTACAACAATAGCTACACCTTACTGACTGAAGCAGTAAAATTTCATCTCATGTGGAACAGTATTAAAACCCCCACCATCTACGCACATTTGAAAAATTTTGGTTCAAAACATGATACCGAAATTCACAACAGGCTGAGATATTCGTTACCAGTTTAATGTAAAGTGTTTTATCAACTAATTTACTTCACTGATTTAAGTTTGATATCAATTCGTTGTGCAACGTACTATGGGTTTCACAATTGATTGATCACTGGGTGGTGATCAATGTTATGTGTGTCAAGTCCTTTTTAGTGCTGATCGAATGCTATCGATCAAGTTGCAATGTGGCCACCAGTCTAGGTGGCTCGACACTGCGTGCACAATATATATTGGGATAAGATGGTGGTTTTTTGAGGTAGTCAACAGGAAACCCTGTACCCGGGTTTTGTGCTACTTGGCACTCGTCAGCAAGGTGTACCTGTAATCCTGAGGGAACTGATGCTCCCTGGCGGATTCGATCCCGTGTCACTCAGCTTCACAGTCAGAGACGTTACCACTGAGCTATTCGGGCCGCGACCGACCTCCTGTAGGACTGAGATGTAATTACAATTGATTGATCACTGGGTGGTGATCAATGTCATGTGTGTCAAGTCCTTCTTAGTGCTGGGTTTATTTTTTACGAAGGTGAAAATAAAATATGACTGTTACACTTTTTATTTATTTGAAAATAATTAGTTTTATTCTGAACCGAAACTAACTAATGAACTTCGATTACTGCATAATTTTCTAAACTTAGTTTACCCGTCAACAGTTTATCAAGATTAATAGTTAACTTAATAACTTGACTTTTAATTTATGGTGAATTGACAGGCGCATGTCTTAGATTTCCATTTTAAGACAATTCATTTATGTAATAAAAATCGTATTGAATCACTGTCTATCTACATAATAAATATTCTTTGACTATGGTACTTTAATCGATGAGATGGTTCAGGTTGGCTTGCCTAATTAGAGTTGTCAGATTTTGTCGTTGTTATGTAGTTCATCACCAGGGAGTAAAGAGATCTTATTGATTTAGGCGATTTACTAAATATAGCTCGCTTTGGAATTATTTTTGATAGCGAATTGAGATTTTATAAACCATCAAGATAAACATTTTCTATTTTCGAGGTTGATGCTAGTTACCGATTGAAATTAATTTCCAAGACATTCTTGTCATAAAAGGTTACGATATGTATATAGGAATATTTTTCACTACTCTAAACGAATAATATTTATAAAAACGTAAAAATATCTGTTGGATTCATACATATTGGTTTGAATCTCTTCAAATGTTGAACTAAAGCAACATTTTATCCGGTGTGGTGCATTGATACTAAAATCGCAGATTCTAACAACTTGAACTTGTATTTCAATATTATTTAATTGTTAAGGTATCAGAAGGTAATTTGGTTACTTGACTCCCGAATATATTGTTACGACATTCAGACGTTTGATCTTACTTACTTACGCCTGTTACCCCTTATAGAGGAGCATAGGCCAACCACCAGCGTTCTTCATCCATCCCTGTCCAGTTGCTATTCACCCTTTGCATATCTGCTCCCAACACCCGACACAGTGTGTTCTTTGGTCTCCCTCATTTCCGTTTCCCTCCACGATCCCAAGATAACCCTTCTCTCGTGATGAAGTTTAGTGATTTACGCAGTATATGTCCTATCCACCTCCAATATCTTTTCCTAATTTCCTCTTCAGTTAGAAGCTGATTTGTTCTCTGCTACAGTACTCTGTTACTGATGGTATCCAGCCAACGGACATTCAGTATCTTGTGTAGACAATCGCTTATAAATACTTGTACCTATTTGATGATGCTTGTGATAGTTCTCCAAATTTCAGCACCGTACAATATAACTAACTGTCTTGACGTTCTTATTGAAGATTCTCACTTTGATGTTGGCTTGCAGACAGTTGTTTTGAGTTTCATATGTTCTTCAACTATAGGAATGCGGTCCTTGCTTTGCCAATCCTCGCCTTTACACCTGCATCAGATCCTTCTTGTTCATCGATGATGCTTCCGAGGTACGTGAATGTTTCCACATCTTCCAGAGTTTCTCCATCAAGTGTGATTGGGTTGGTGTTCTCCGTGATTTTGTTCAGGATCTTGCCTCTTCCTTTGTGTATGTTGAGGCCTATTGATGCAGACAGAGGCTGCTGCTGCTGCTGCATTATTTGTCTTCGTCTGTATTTGTTCGTGTGTATGAGATAGGAGAGCTGGGTCATCTGCGAAGTTCAAATCGTCTAATTGATTATGAGATGTCTATTGTATTCTGTGCTTCCCGTCAGATGTCGAGGTCTTCATATTCCAGTAAACCATAAGAAGAAAGAGAAAGGGGGAGAGTAGACAGCCATGTCTAACACTGGTTCTTACTTGGAATGCATCGGCCAGCTGTCCTCCATACACTACTTTGCAGTTTAGTCCGTTGTATGAATCCCGTGTGATGTTGACGATCTTCTCAGGTACACCATAGTGTCGAAGAGGGTTCCATAATTTACTCCTGTCCACACTATCGAATGCTTTCTCATAATCGAGGAAGATGATGTATAGTGACGAATTCCATTCAATTGATTGCTCAACAATGATCGGTAATGTCGCGATTCGGTCTGTGCACGACCGATCCTTGTGGAATCCACTCTGTTATTCTCGAAGTTGGTCGTCTACATAGTGCTTCATTCAGTTCAGCAACACTCTCTGTTGAGAACTTTCTCTAGAACTGATATCAGTGTGATGTCTCTGTAGTTTCCACAATTTGCTCGGATCTCCATTATTTGGTATCCTGATGAAGTGTACTTCTTTCTAGTTTGTCTGTCGTCACTTGTTCCTTAGTACTTCGGCTGGTATATTATCGTGTCTTGCTGCTTTCCCACTCTTGATTTGTCTAATGGCCGTCTTGACTTCCTCGATCGTTGGTGGAGTGACATCTATAGGAATGTCTGTGTGAGCTGCCTCGATTTCCAGTGGATTTAATGGAGCTGGTCTGTTCAAAAGTTCCTCGAAATGTTCTACCCATCGGTTCCTCAGCTCTTGAATCTCAGTGATTAGCTTGCTTTCTTTGTCCTTGATAGGTCTCTCTCTGGTTTATTACATTTCCCTGCTAGTTTCTTCGTTGTGTCATATAGTTGTTTCATATTCCCTTCTCTTGAAGCTTTTTCCGTTGTCGTTGCTAGCTCTTCCACGTATTTGTTTGTCGGCTCTAATGGTCTTCTTCACTTGCTTGTTTGCTTTAGTGTATTCAGCACGTGTGTTGACTTTCTCTGCTCGTGTTTGGCTGTTGTTAATTTCTGTTTTCTTGTTCTTCCTTTCTTGAATCTCCTCCAGGGTTTCAGTAGAAATCTATTTCTTATTAGCATGCTTCCGGAGTCCCAGAATCTTCAAACGTATGGTCTACCGACGTTATATTAGCAAGTTTTAACTATATCTCTCTTGAGCTTGTGTATGAATGTACGTCTGTTTGGTGGGTTATTTTGTGTTAAAAAACACCCATTGATCTTTCGCTTTTGATTAAATTAATTTCAGTGAGCTCCGTAAATCATGTTTTTGTACCAGAACACTTATCAGTCTGGCTCCTTTGAGTACTGTTCTAAATGCTAAATTTACGGGACCCAAGGTTCGATGAAAATCAGTTTCTGAAAAATATAAATTTATAAGATAAATCAATACATAATTTTATTCAATTCATGTAGTTAAACAAACACAACCTAAAAGTTCAACACTAAATAAATTCGTTTTCATAAGTTTTTTACAGAGGGATTAGAGATGCTGAAATATCACATTGATAACGACCTTGAAGACATTGATCTCATGGAAACTCATCAAGAAACTAAGTCAGGTAAATTTTTATGGAAGATCCTGTAATTTTAAATGCTGAAATATTTGATAATTTATTTCCTTTACAGAAATTAAATCAACCCTTCTGTACCTGAAAGTCCTATCACACTTGAAATCGTCGCTGTATTTATACATATTTTTGTTTAATACATGTCTTCATTTGTGTATAACTCACAGTTCCTAGAGAACACTTAACAGTTTTGAATTTTGCTGTTTACAATTTTATAGAAACCCTATTAATAACTAGATGTAGTCACTCTTAAGATGATTGATTTTGTATCGCTTTCCTTATGACAAATTGTGTCTATCTACTCCAATGGTAAATCGATGGATGGATATTTTATTCATTAAGATAAACATCGAGATTGTATGTTTTCCGTTTTGAAAAATATGCTATGGATTTCTCTCTCTTTTTTCCTTTCGTTTAGAGAGGTTATGTACAGTGAATACAATCTGTAATTGAAAGTATAAACTTATTGTTGTTGTTCATATCTTATTTGTTTCCACTAACTTGATTTGACTCAAGCATTTGTAATGATCGATATTGGTCGCGGATGCACAATTTCAGCGACTTTTGGTGGCCCTTTATCTGAATCCAATTAGATCGTGTGATTATGGTTATCGATCCATACATATCATCAATCCTCGCATATTATTATCGACTTAACTCGTGTTAATGAATAACGGAATTAAATAAGTCAAATACGAGAATAAAGTTTCAAATACGTATATTTTGTACAATCGTTGATCAGAGCAAACAATCAGAGAGACGGAGCGAAGGAATTGAAGAGGAGAGAGAGAAGCGAAACCAAATGACACACAATGGAGGAGGAGTGTTAGCCAGCTCAACTTAATCAAGCGTAAATCAATATTTATAGACATACAAAAATAAGTCACAGACATGTGAAAAGTAAGATAAGAAATGTGCATACATGCGCTTACATAAAAACAGTCAAGGTTGACAAGCCAATAAGTGACAGAGTAAAAATGTGGCTTGAGAAGAACGAAGAGATGGATCTATCCAAAAGCTAGAATAACCCACGTGGGCTTGACATAGTATCAGCCCCTACAGACTCATAACCATAAATGAATGTAAATCAAAACATACCTAGTGATTTAATATTGTTTCTTGAGCATTATATAATACTATGCCTAGTTTTCAAAAGACCATGCAGGTATTTTTATTCTATACAACTATATTTTTTTTTTTTTCCTTTTCTAGTTTTTCATAAATACGGATAATGTTTTTTATGATGATGCTGATGCCGATGAAGGCTATTTATTCGTCAACTAAGGGTTAGTTTGGTGACCCCTATTTTCATAAAGATCTGAAGTCGTCATTGTGAGATGTCCGTAGCACAACACTGAAGTCTGTTATTTTCGGAAAACTTTTTAGCACAAAACTCTAATCGTATACACAGAATTTCAGTGCTACCATACTTTTCCGCTGTAAAATATAAGTTGTAAAATAATAGTAATCATGAATTTGTTTGTATTTTATTTAAAACAGTTTTCAGTGAAATTTAGCCTTTCATTTCACGAGGAATATTACCTTTTTAATCAATGGTAAGTTGTTTATTGAAAGGAGTGAGGTTTTCTAAATGCAGCGCGCAATTGAGTTTGATACCACAGTCCTTCTTCATTGGCTGATATTCAAGAGGACCCCGAAAGGTTCTGTATGTATATGCACCTATTCATCGTTCCTTCTCGAGTGAAGTAGTAACAAAAATTCTGCTTTCCTCTGTTTTCTTATTTGCTGGAGGCTGGATAGAGAGTCTTTAGAGGTAAATTACTAGTTCGGTTGAACAAGTGGTTGACCACTGAGTAGTAACCACTGTCATATTTGTCTATCCCTTTTATTAGTGCTGGGCGAATCCTACCAATCAAGTTGCTACGTGATCACCAGTCTAAGTGACTCAACATCGCACACACTTGAGATATTAGGTGGTTGGAGGTAGTCAACAGGAGACTCTAGACTCAGGTTTTGTGCTAGTTGGCACTTATTAACAAGGCGTACCTATAATGCTGAGAGAACTAGTGGTCTTTAATTGATCCAATCCCGTTTCACTGAACCTCAGAGTTTGCATAGTTACCACTGAAATATTCGGGCTATAAATGACCAAACGGACCTGGTTTTACCACTGCTCAGTGATGAAACTATTGTAAATGTCTCTGTCCCACGAGAGGTTGGTCATATCCGAACATTTCAGTGATAACTATTCAGACTCTAAAGCCGAATGAAACGGGATTGAATCCATTAAGGACCATCAGCTCCCTAAACACCATAGGTATGCTTCGCTAACGAGTGCTGACTAGCACGAAACCTGGGTATAAGGTTTTCTATCGACTGCTTGCAATCAACTTACATCCCAAAAAAGTTCAGCTAAAATTTATTTTGGGTTGACTAATGCATTTTTTCGGATTAAATAAATTGAGGTGGGTCTCAGTGAAGCGATTACTTAATAATAATATGCGTCATTATGTCTAGTTTCTAGTGTTGACTATGACATAGATTTTTAAATGTTTAAAAGTTTCCTTTTTAAGAATATAGGAATAGATAGATTTTAAAATCATCAATTTCTGAAGATTTAATAAATCGTATATGTTTAGCGTTGAAGAGCCCAGGAAACAGAGATTGTGATTATTATTTTTTCCTTAGTTTGTAATCATTTACAAGCTTTTTCACGAATCGTCTCAAGAATAATAAAAGATATTCTTCTTCTAAATTATATTTATATATCTATAAGATTTAGTATTGCTATGAATTAAATATTTGGTTTATTTTCACAAATTTAAATGTAGTGAGAGGAGAATAATTATGATAGCTATCAAAACGAATTAATAGTTACATGTTTTCAAATTAGGAAATGAGCACTTTGTTAGATAACTGTTATTAAGTCTGGAGCAGGGGACGAAATATTTGGGAAATCAAGTGCAAATAATTTAGATCTTGAAGAAGTAATAATCGATTATTTGTGGCAAGTGTGTAGTAAGTGTGAGAAGAAAATAAAACGATACAGGCAAATTTGGGTTGACGTCGTAGATTTCGAATTTTCAAATATGAATATTGAGTATTTTTTATCAGGAAAACTAGTTACTAGCTACTGTTTCCAGAAATGAATTGTAACAGTTACTGCTACGTGGGACAAGTTTTTCAACGTAAAATAAGTATTATTCCTTCATCGTTTTAGCACATTTGAGGAACTGTTGTCTTGTGCTGTATCCGACTGTGAAACAAGCTTCCTATACACGAGTCCGATCTGCTAGATTAGTGAAAATGAAGCCATCATTCCCATCCATGTAGTGCTTGATTTCTTAAAAAAACGAAGCCACATCTTGGGCAGTCGCTTCAGCTTATCATTTAGCAGATGCCTTATTGGGCAACTGTATTAAAAAACATTAATAAAGACGCATCCAATTAAATAATACAAATTAAAAATATAAATAAATAATGCAAATTAAAAGCCATTTCACATGCTTTTCTGTTAGTTAAGTTATAGTCTTTACATAATATTATAACGGGATAATGCTAGAAACTACGGAATACATGCTGTATACAACCTAAGTAACTAATATGCACAGCAACAAGTAAACTTGTAGATGGGTGTCAAGGTTGATCAAAACAAAAGAATGTCTCAAAAATCATTTGTCGGTATGTTTATGTCATACAGCGCTCAACAAAAAGGCAGTTATTTCTCAAAAATGAAGATTTCAGCTTCTTTAAAATTCTTGCTAGTATATTTATCTTTGAAACCGACATTCATAAAAATAAGTCTTTGACAATGTAGGGAATCGTCTTTTATGATAAACTTGGAGCTATTTAATATATCTCCAAGTTTAATAATTACTTTTAAGTTAATTAAGGTGGCTTAAACAATATCTACTTTTTTCAAGCTTACTGCTAAGCATTACTTACCCAGGTATCAGTATAAGTTCACAAATCTGTTAACAGCTTTATGCACAGATGGTCGATTTTCGGTCACTAAAATTTCACCAAGGCTACTTCCAGTAGATTTAAGGATTGCTAACCTAAACGTTTGCCTAGAAGTACCATTCAAACATTTAATAACTACCTCACTCAATCAGCATTTTTCCTATTTCTTAGAAATATTCGTCACATTTTATGATGTTTCATTCACCATCGAGTTAAAATCAGAGTTCACAGGTCTACGAAATATGCTTTGAAAGCTGTATTGTTTATGTCTACCCAAAATGATAAGAGTGAGTAACATTATCATAAAGATAAGTCCTTTGTATATAAACATAATATCTAAAGAATCTTAATCGCATGACATTGTCGAAGCTCAATGCGTAATAAGTTCTTACAAGATATTCCATTTTAACAAACTTCATTTTATTTAAGTGGAGTAGCTCCCTGAAGTAAAGTGGATTATCTCCGAATAAGATCGTTGCACCGTTTCTGTGAAATATGTCACAGTAAAGTTTCACTTGTATATCGAGCGTAAATATTATTAGATACTGATGTTGAATATTGAATGCAGCTGATGAGAGACCATGAAATAATATGAATCTAAATTATCCTGCCTTAACTCCTATATTTTGCCTTATTCGAATATTGCTGGTCTTTCCCGAACCCATTCGTCTGTCAAATAGACTGAAAAAGTAATCCAAATCTATCCTCTGACTTTAAACATTGTTTCTTGTAAGCAGATGTCGAATATCATAACAAAGGTTGAGAATCCAATTTTATTTGTTTTTAAAGATTTGTATTATTGGTTTTCGACATTTATGACTGAATTTGTCAATTATTTGTCGGTAATATGGGGTCTTTTAACAAACATCTTAGTAGTTCTTGTATTTACAAGTTAATTGTATTTTAAATAGTAATTAACGGTGTCATCAAGTAAACATGCTCTGTCATGTCATAGTATAATTGTAAAGATTTCATATCTCAACCGAAACCGATCAAATTTCCGTAGCAAATATCATACGCATTTAGCAAGTCGATGTTTATAATGATTCGTTAGCCTTACAAATAACACGTTAGTGTTTAGAACGATGAACATTGTGGCTCTGGTCAATATTAACATTCACACTATGATCCAGGTACAATCAACCAACGAATCATTCGTGGAATGGAACAGAATTCACTGATTTCACTTTAAGCCACCATTAAAAGTGCCGCCAACTTTACAATCCAATAGTTGATACAGTGTTATGCGAATTAAACATTACTGTGAATTGAACTATGGAGTTCCCGTAGAGTTAGTAAATCAATACATGTACAGATAAAACGATCAGAAAAATATCTAAATAATTTCTTTAATAATTGACGAGTTCACCAATGAATTATTGAAAATAAACGTAAACATGGACCTGTGTAGTGTTAAAGGATGGTAAGTTCACGTTACTGTGATAATTTGAAGTATTTGAATTATAGTATAAAATAGTAATCCCAGAAACAATGCAATTTAATCAAGAAGTATTAGATGAGCACGAACAAATGAACTGTATTTGGAATTCAAAATTAAAACAGTCATCAATACAAAGAAATCATTGGTTCATATAAACACCACAATTACAAAACCAGTAATCTACTAACTGAGCACTCAAAAGAAGCTGATACCTACGCCATGGTTTCAGTTCAATTGCTAAGTATTATCCCCAACTGCCGCATAAATGAAAGAGACATAACTGCTCACAAGTCATCCAATAAATCAATTAATCACCTACTACTAATCAAATTGGATTGAGTTAGGGATAAGAAGAAACTTATCTCATAGGGATTTGACTGTATGATGAAGCCTAGATACGTTCATATCAATGTAAAATTGCTTAAAATGCCATATGAATATATTCAATCCACTTCATCCGATTAACACTATTATGACTGAATGAAAAGATATCTGGGTAATTTTCTCTTGTATTTCCAAAGATAAACTCGTTTATCAGGAAATTAATTTGTCACCTTGAACTAGTTGAAGTAATCTGACTATTAATAAGTTAATATTTAGAGATAAACCGTGTCGTGTGTGAGGTATTTACCCACTGAAGACAATGAGAGATGGTCACGAAATGTCATGAACTGGCTGAGGTTATTCATCAATGACGTTAGATGATGGCTCAATGGTCTAGAGATCAAGTGTTCGTGCTCGTGACTGAAGGTCCTAGGTTCGATTCTCACATTTGCGATCATGAATTCTCACTGTTGAGGAGTCCTGTTTCAGTATGAAGTGGCCATTAAGTGCTTTTAGGGTTTTCAGTGGTGGTCTAACTCAGATCGATTCAAAATTTTCATGAATATTTAGAGTTATAACTAGAATCCAGGCACTGGACACATCTTCATTCCATCATTTATTTTCAAATAATGTATTTTGCTAATGGACATTTAAACTTTTACCCGATAAATATGGGCACAATGCTTAAACATTTATCATCAGTCAATCATTGCGGAATAACTCAATTATAAGCAAATAGATAAACTCTGTTATAGAATGTATGAGGTGATATTAATAACTTTTTATATTGTTTTACAAAACAATTTTATATTGTTACAGGCGAAGAACAGGTCACCATCACCTCCCTTATTTAACCCACGTATCCATAACAATTTCATTTTGATAACTTTTTGTATTAGGAATATCTATATAAGTATGGATAACACTGATATATTCGTCATAAATTACGTGTTGAGAAAATGTATCATGTATACAACATATGGTGGATTACCGATAAATGTCCTTGTTGTTGGCAAGTTCACACTAAGTTTATAATTCAGTTTTTTCTGTTTCATCTATCATTACTTTTAAACACATTTTGATTAGTTTAATTGGGACTTACCATTATAATTCATTATTTGGTTCGTATAAAAGCTTAAGCGCAGAATCCATACTTCATATTTTTATCTAATCTGTTTATCGTTGTATACATCAAACAGAATTTTATTTTTTTTAATTATCCGGATTATCTGGAAATGAAAATTTTCTTCTATGGACATTTACGTTAACTGTTAAAATGTTACCTTTTGAATTGGTATGCGTATATGTTTTACTTCTTTGTATCATCATTCTGAAGTCCAATATTGAACATTCAGCTTTGATCATACTCGCTACTTCATGGATTACTGATAACGATGGGATTACTATAATCCAGCAAGTCCATTTAATTCAGAAACAACAAAACCTTGATATAGGCAAGTTCTGCGAGATCTTTACTCAGATCAGAATATGCATGCCTTTCGTTACTGTTTTCTTTCAATTATATGTCCATGAAAAAATTATGATCCAAAATCCAGGATCGCTACAGAAATTTTTAAGCATCTTTAAAGATGAGTCTAGCTCCCTTCAGACCCCACATAATGACTGATTAACCCTGAGTTTAGTAGTTTGCGTTTTAATCTTAGTCAGCTAGTTAAATGACTTTAATACGGATAACTTTTGGTAAACACTATTTTAAAACCACATTTCTACTATCTTACTATTACCTATTTTACAATCATATAGTGGGACAAAAACTGAACACCACTAGGTTGGTCGGGTATGAGCTGACACCACGTGACTCCCATAAATTGAATAACAGCTAATGCGATTTCCAGTTTAAGGGATGGAAAATAGATCTCTAGAAGTTCATACTTTATGAGTATCCAAACAAGATATACTGAACAGCTCCTAGTAATCTTTCATAAATTAGATACTACAGCATTTTTTATGTCTATGAAAAACATGATAATTCACGAGGGTAGTTTACTTAGAGATTTTAAATGTTATTTGATTATTTATAACTTAATGTAGAATGTATATCAATTTTCTAGCCCTTCTTAGATGTATTTGGTTTACATCTGATTTTCTGGTTAGGTTAAACCCAACTCAGATCAGCGTAATCTTTTGAAGTTATACAACTGAGAGAAATAGATTGTAATTGTATGGTCTAAATTGAGGAAAAGTAATTTTTCAGTGGTACTTTGACTTTTCATTGATTCTTTAGCTGGTTAAAATCAGCAACTGAAACTGAACAAGTTTCCGCTAACCGCCTATCTATTTTTTGTTTAATTAATTTCAACATACACTGGAAACTTTAAAGCCACTAAGGTTATAATATTTCTCGGCGAAAAATGAGAATTTATGTTTGTTCATGAACTTCTTAACAAACAATAGTCATAAAACAAGAATATTTAGTAAAAGGACACTGAAACGTTTTCTTTTGCGTTATTCAATATTATCAAAAGCGATATGTCATCTAGGCTGTTTTCTAGTCATAGAACCTTTTGTTTTCGTTCTCATAAACGCATGATGTTTTATTTCAAAAGAAAAATCAGCTTCTTTTTGAAGAATAAGAAAAGCAATATAAAGTGAATAGACCTATCAATACTATCCCTTTCAGTAATGTTAGTTATAGTAATAATAATTAATAATAGTAATAATGACTAAAGTTATTTAACCTATGCATATATATGCAACAAACATAGAGAAGTACCAAAAGAACGGATTGCTAAACAAAGAGAGAGAAAGTCGCAAAGTATTCGCTCTTTTGAGTTTACAGATATGGATGATAACCTCGAGTAATTAGTACTCAATTATATATTATATTCAACCATATACACAAATACATATTTGCATATTAGAGTATGACTTACAAGGCAAGAAATAATAGGTGGTGGACTAGCTAAACTATAGGGGAAGATAGTAAAAATGATTGTTGAAATATTCAGGCAATTACTTTTGTAAGTAAATAAGGTTTACAGTTTACTAGAAAGTCAATATAGGCTTTTGATTTTCTAAATATAAAAAGGGCAAAAATTTCAGTACCGTTTTATTCGAAACTTAATTCGCCACTGTATATATACATATACCACAAAATTAAAAAAACATACTACTTACCACTTCTGCACGGTTCTGTACTTCATATTTTTAACATAGGATACAGCTGAAAATCGATCAAAAAATATTTATGCCAGTCTTAAACAGATCTCTGTACTACTACATAATAATACTTTTCACCGTTACCTATTGTAGAAGTGATCATCTTTCATTTCTAGGCAACTGCCAAAGTCACTCAGATGATTATTGTGAATCTCATATACGGAACAGTATTTGTAATCGAATTAAAAATGATTGCTTCTGTCGACTAGGCTTCGTAGCAATTAGAGAAAATAATGAAATCGTCTGTCGACCAAGTAAGTTTATTTGATTAAGTGTCTTCATTTTGGTTATTAAATGTTTATGTTTTTGAAATATTTATCTTCTGTTAAACGTAGAATTTGTTTCTATAGTAATAATCAAGCAACCTCTATTGATGTAAGCCATCTTTTCATCCAAGATCTCTATATTTATGATTATACAAACAGTTCTACAATGTTTTGATTCAAGCTGTTGATAACATTTCATGAAGTATTCCACAAATCAGCTGTTAGGGAACAGACCGATTGTCTGTTGTCTATCTGAACGCTGATTTAAATGATGTATTCCTAAGAGAAGTTACAAAAATTAGTTATTCTACATCATGAAAGCCTATTTGAAGTGGTAAATTCAGGATTGTATTAGAAACAATTAAAAATGAAAGTGATTTTAGGATATTTGACAAACGTAGACGAAGAATACTCTTTTTAATAAATTCTCATCAGGTTCTACAGTTATGAGTTAATCATACTAATGAACAGGTAAGTTTGTGGGAAATACATAATCGCCAGAAGTGACTGATGGAAATAACTGTTCATTTCGAATCCTTTTAATAACATTTCGTCAGTGTCAAATTTTTCATGCTTAGAGTCATAATTGTTAGAAATAATGATTTTCATATCTGATACAAAAGCAACATTATCATACTCTTGAGTAAAGTAAACCCTTCACAATATCTCCTTTATACTGCTCATCTATAATATATCTGTTTTAAAAACTGCTAATAGACAATTCAGTATGTATCAAAAGTCATTCAATAAATTAATCACTCATACACTAGTTAATGTCCTTGATGCTAATCTAACATTATGAAGAAAAAAGCTCAAAAAATCTGAGTAAGCATAATCCGCTGATTATAGTAGAATAGTGTATTAATTTGTGTGTCAAAACGTGGGTATGAAAAATGTATACATTTGTAATATGATGTAGTGGATTGGGATTGTGTGTCAAACACATCTGACTTTATTTTTATTATTTTTACCCACACACACACGTACACACAATCCCAACAGGTCATACGAATTCACCTTGACCAAGTATAACTTGACATTGACATATTCAGACCTATTATGAAGCCGTGACCAGTGGAGTTCTACCGGGTATGTTGTGAGATAGTAACTTACTGAAGACAATAGTAGATAATGGCTCAATTTCGTGGATTGGTTGAAGTTAGACAATAATACCGTTGGATGCCGGCTCAGTGGTTTATAGGTTAATCGCTCGCGTACGAGACTGATAGGTCCTGGGTTCGAATCTCGTGAGGCGGGATCGTGGATGCACACTGCTGAGGAATCCCACAATAGGACGAAACGGCCATCCAATGCTTACAGGTTTTCCATGGTAGTCTAACTTAAATTTACTCATGAACTCAACTATTCAATTACTGCAATCTCCGTAAAACCCCGTTCTGATAATATGGTCTCGATTGTGCTAAAAATATTTTGCATTGTTTCATTTGTACTTTTTAAACTTGTGTTAGTTTAATTCGATTATTTATTTACTCTGAAGAAGTGGCTTACGTTAAGTCACGAAACATCAGAAATATAATTTTTCTACTCATTGGGGTATAACAAAAAATATATTTAATAATGACTACGTAACGTGTTTAAAAATCCTAAATTCACATGCTATAACTTTAAACGATGCATTTTGCCGTAAACCTGACCACTTTTCGGACTACTGATTTCAATATATAAAAGTAAAACCTAAAGAGAATTTATTGAAATGCTTACTTTTCATGTATATATCGGTCTTTAATATGATAGGGATTTTTAAACAAATAAAAGAATTTTAAAGCAATTAGTCTCTTTGTGGTGTTGTATAAGTGTAAAAAGGCGTATACTATGGTTTATTGAAACCTTAGCCATACGAAAATTCAACCCCCCTTTGTGTATTAAAAAACAGTTTGTTCTCACCTTAAACCAACCCTGGTAATATTAGCTTATTATCCAGAGTGATTAGGTTTCAAATTGTTTTCACATTATTATTATTATCCTTGTCTCCTGTTGCCCCCCATTTCCAGTCTAGTTGACCTTTTATTTTTATATATAAATGTTCTTAACAAGTATATGTGTGATCAGATTGTTCGAAATACATTGTGCTAATATATCATCACATAGTTCTGATAATCTTCGTCTTCTTATTACACTATCGAAATAAAAGAATGTCTTAAATTTTAAGAAACGTAATTAATGAGACGCTGTACGTTATTAGGTCAGCAAGGGGATGATCTCAGTTTTCTTTTGATCATAGGAGTGAACATCAACTCTGGAATGTAGGTACATCCAGCAGACGAGTCCCAAAAAGGACAAAGCTAAGTTAATTGTTTAAAAAAGCGAACATCTAGCCTAAGCTTAGACATCAAAGTAAATAGAATTGATCACACAATATTATTTCCTAATAAATAGATCTTTAATAATTAGAGATAATTGATACTTTAGAATATTTTGTGACATTGAGTCATTCAAACAAATTGTTTACACTGAAGTCTTCCGTATTGAAGACTAGACAAGATGATGTTTTCTACTTTGAACGTTTGGTTAATTTACTGTTCTAAAACAAAGTATAAAATTCATGTGTCTCTGTTAATCGCATAATGAACTATTTTTGAGTATTTCAGAACTGTAACTTGACAGCTTCTGTATTAATTTTACCGAATGTTTTTAAATACTGATTAAACTTTTTGTGTTAAAATTTGGATTCTCGTGTACGAATTCACTTATAAAGTAGTCAAACGCGAACGACAGTACCAGACAAACTAATCGTTCTTTTCTTCATTTTTGTATGAAAAGGTTGTCATTAATCATTTTTGTTTGACAGATTTTGTTTTATTTTTTGTTCTCATTAAGTTCTAACTGACCTTCCATGCCGAGTCGATTCAGACTGCGTACACGTGGATTTAAGTGTATGTCATCCTGGAGCTGGAAGATGTATATGTCCTGGAAATACAGTTTATGTTACACATTTACATGCTTGCAGTAAGTAATTTTAAAGCTTTACACTTTGAACCAGCTTTTTAGCACTGCAACAGTAATTTATACAAAATTTCCAGGTATTCCACTGCTAGTCAAGTTACTTCTCGACGAACAGTTTAATGTCAGAAGGGGGGGTTTGTGTAGATTTCAGTAATTTTATAGTTGAAATCATGAGTCAATTGAAGCTAGACCACCATGGAAAACCTGGAAGCACTGGACGGCCGTTTCTTCCTATTGTGGGACTCCTCAGCAGTGTGCATCCACGATCCCGCCTCACGAGATTCGAACCCAGGACTTATCAGTCTCGTGCTCGAGTACTTAACCACTAGATCACTGAGCCGACATAGAATGTTAACTTGTTTATTGTACTGGCTTTTATGTTTTTGAGTAGTAATCTGTATAACTCATATCTAATGGACAGCGTGTTCCATTCGTCAAATTACACTTTACTTATATCATATATAAATATTGATTCCAAGAGGAAAAGATATGTTTGTCAATAGTAACCAACAATTATGAAAGATAACATTCATTAAGTTAAAGTAACAATTCTGTTATTTATTTTACTCAGCAATACTATTTGATTTAAAAATAAACTCACACAGTATGTCATTCAAAATGTCAGGAAGATGTTTCTTAATTATTCATGGAAGCCATTAATAATGATAAACTTTATCATTACCATTCATGAAGTAACTAAGTAGCCTGTTACAAATAAATAAGTGAACAGAATAGTGTTGTAGATTTGAAGGAAAACGGACCAAATGTTCGAACAGAGTTTAAACTTGGCTGAGCATATAATCAGTCTAAATCATAGTGTTAAGTCTTCAATTTGAACCGTTTATGATATCAATCCAGAGAAGGTTAATCATCTCAGATACAGGTGATCTAAAATAACCACTACCAGTCGTTCCTGTCAACCTGTCATCAGGAATTAATAGAACCTTTGGAAATGATTGCCTGATACAATAATATTTTAATAGTTTAGTTGCCATCTAGAAGTTTAGATGGATGATCTGTTTTACTGAATTCTATTTGCTTTCAGTTATATAAATTTATCTCTTGATAATAGTTATGAAATGCCTAAGCTACTGTTGCCCAATGTAACAAAATTTTATCTAAAAGATAACATCTAAATTGTGAAATAAACATAAACTGTGACTATAGTCAATATAATTGTAGTATAAATGATGGCTTGTGATATTTATCATGAACGTTTGTGAGCGAAATTTGTAAAATCTGATTAATAATCAATGATAAAGGAATTCGTAGTTAATAGATGTTCAGAACCTTTGTAATGTTGTTTTTGTCGAAATCTAGGCAAGACAATCAACTAATCGATAATCTTCAAACATGTAATTAATTAGTTGGTTCATATGTGCCTACAGTTATGCATCGTAAATATTTCTACGTAATCAAATATAAACACAACAAAGCTTTTAAAATAAAGTGCACATACTAAAACAAATGAACGTTGACTCGTAGTCGTGATAGTTAGAAAGAACTTCAAAGCATTCATAGAGTGAAAAATCCGTTTGAAGACATAGTTTCGCATATTTTTTGGATCTTTTCTGAACTAAATTTTGAATCTGACAACAATTGGTTGAGTATTTTACCTTAAGAAATAGTCCACTTATCAAACAGATGTTTTATTCTCAATTTCGCTCCTCTCTAGATAAATAAATAGCAAATAGATTGATATCATGAATAGATCAATATTAGACCACCATTAAAAACCTGGAAGCACTGGACGGCCGTTTCGTTCTAGTATGGGACTCCTAATGATACCAATCTAAACTCAAAAAACTCCACAACCCTATATTGATAATTATCATATGCTCACTAGTGAATAGCTTCAAGATGAATTTCTTGGAGTTCTAGTGAGAAACTGTGACCATTGGAGTTCAACCGTGTCTGTTATGAGCCAGTTACTCACTGAGGACAGTGGTGGACGGTCGCGCCATATCGTGGATTGGTTGAAATTAGACATTAAAACCATTGGATGCCGGCTCATTGGTCCAGAGTTGGGCGGTCGCGTGCGAGACCGAAGGTCCTAGATCCACGTTTGCGCACTTCTGAGGAGTCCCACAATAGGATGGAACAATACCCAGTGCTTCCAGGTTTTCAATGGTGATCTAACATTGATCCATTTATGGTATCAATCTAAACTCGACAGTCTCCACAACCGTATACTGGTAAATAGAAAATAATTTTACTATTTCTAGTGAATCAAACTTAGGTTTCTTTAGTGGTGTCTCTGCACAAATCGTCATGAGAATAACCAGTTAATGCCCATTTTTTTAAATCATAAATTTTACAATTATTTGTTACAATTTTGAAGATATTTATTTTAGTTGTTTATCACCCGATTCAAAAAAGTGATTTTGTCCAATTAAATCAACCTCTATAGCCCATCAATCTAAAAGTAAATCAGTGGCCATCGGTCAGTATTTTCAAAATATGGTTTTAAAAATTTTAATGACAAGCTGCAACCAGGATGGTAGTGCGTTAGTCACCTGCTGATGGGATTAAGGTAGTTCGTCTTATATCACGAAATGATTGAAGTTGAGAAAGTAAACCAGGGAATTCGGATTGCATAGGCTGTATGTATTTTGCTTGTATTGAGACTCAAAGGTCTTGGGTTTCAACGTATGTGTATATTTAAACGAGGAATCATCTCATAAAACAGCTAACTAATCAGATAATCCACACTGGATGTTGACGTTTTTAGTTGTAAGTAATTGAATCTAATTTAGCTTAGAGTATTCAGGTAATCATCTACCTCTTTCTTGGTAGTCCATCATGCAAATGGATTGCTTGTACACGCTTTCTTCTACCAAGGTAAAGAATTTCACAACTACCTGCTGTTTCCCTCGAGTAAGTGTACTAGTCAAAATCCATCAAAGCTCGTAAAAGTTTTAGAGTTATGAATCTTTTGATTTTGAAGTATTCAGCTTTCTACAAGTAATATCTAACTAAATAAAAACAACCAATTGCTCCTGCCTTTTGATCGGATGCCGAGAGAACAATCTTAACAGAAAATTTCAATGAACTACTCAGTTTAGTACTTCCGGCGGGAATAGTGACGCTAACAATTTCCTTCTACTTCAGAATATAAATTATTTAAAAGAAACATTATCATAAAGAATTTCACTATATATATTTAAAAACAATTCTACTGTTTTAAACCAGTTATTTGAACAACTGATAAAAGCTATGTGGACTGAACACCTCAAATACTGCATTTTGAATATATCAGTAAAATGAATATAACAAAGTAGTTTTTCCGTCAGTCATTAGTTTATTTTTCAGTTGTTGCATCATTTATCTAAACGAGTTTTATGCTCAATATTTGTTGCCTTATTTTTTTAAATTAGGAACCAAGTTGTTTCATCAAAATTATGATGCTTGCAGAATGTGTGATACAAATCATGTGTGTCATGAAATAATGTCGAGAGATCTAAACCGTGTAAAGGATTTAAATATAATAGTAATAAAACTGGATGGTACTCTAAATAGGTAAGTTCTTTGTGTATACGGACAAGAGGATCAGTTTTAAAGCTACAAAGTATGTATATACTACTTTCTATTCATGGGATAATTTTGTTTTAATTATTGACATATAAGTTTAAATGCACCACACAGCTGAACCATATCAACCTTTAATTAAGTGTTCTCACATACTGATTTTCAGTGTTTGTTATGCCCGAGACATGTAAATTTATAAGTTAGAAAAGTTAAGTGACAGAGTGAATAACTCTTAAGAGTTTAGATCTAATCCATACTTCTTATCGGCCTGTTTTTAAAGTATCATGATTTCTGCGTACGGAGATTGTGTCCGCCTTTCATTTAAAGAGAAAGTTACTCAAATTAGTTACAAGATGGTGATAACATAGTAGATGTATAATATATTTAGTCAATATGGAGAAAACATAGCCTTTGAAGTAACAATACCTTCTATAATTCATTTCCAGTTCAAACGAACCTGCGTTTGTTGGGTGTACTTGTGAATTTAACCCCGTTTCAAATCCGACGATAATACCAACTGGTTCTCAAAACCCAGAGAAAAATCATTTATGCTCCGTGAATCTGCGTAAGAACTTTTCTCTTGTAATTAAATATATTATTCATATCTAGCGAGTAGTTTGTTTTATATGCCTAAATTTCACTGAATACTCATCTTAAATGCATGATAGAATTAAATAAATTTTCTGTTAAATCTGGATAATTGCTTTCCGCTGAAGCGAACGGACCTTAATTTTTCAAAAATATTATGACAAGCGCTTGGATGGGACACAATTTTTTTCATTCTAAGCAAACGTAAAGTCAAATATTATTAATTCGTACACTACTTCGATTTTGGGTATATTCGAAGTAAAGTAGCAATATAATTTATGACATTCAATTTTCTTCGTGGCGACTAAATGAAGATCTATGATGATGTTTTGATGTTGGTAGTAAAGCCTATATTTACCATTTTTCATCATCTAAGGTCAGAATCCCAAATTCTGTTGATATTCATCGAAAAATTCCACTTATAATTTTTTAAATGTCTATGATAATCGCCCACTACTGACATATTGACTGCTCACATAGCTATTTGAATGAGGTGTTTGGATATATCTTGAATTTTAGTCGTCACTTAATTGGTAAATGGCTCTGCTAAGAAGTGTACATGTAATGTAAAAACTTTGATTAGTATCGTAGGGTCTCTGACTACTCGTAAACATAAACCAAGTGAAGCAAACCGAATAACAGCTATCTGGATTATTCAACTCATAAAAAAAGTAAATATAAGCAATCTAATGGTTTCAGAAGTTTCAACAATCACAATACTATCGGTGATTAGAATATATTTGTCAGGTACGATCAATTATCGTGGAGCCTCGCACAGATGTGCTCTGGCTTAAGTTCTCATATCTGATTAGCACGATGAGGTGATATTGGCAAGACAAATAGCAAAGGAACATCGAATTCACGTGGTTAAAATGCCAATGAAAAGGACTTAGTATTGAGAATGTGGTTCAAGAAAACAAAGTGAAACGGTGTATATCAAGAAGTGCTGGTCTAAAGTAATTCATCTCTAAGAGTATACATTATCATTTGTTGATGAATTCAATTCGTTCCTATTAGTCTTCAACTTTTATCCATCATATTTGTTCACTGTTGGGACTAAAATTTAGACCCACAATTCCTTTCTAAACTGTTTTTTTAATAGCTGATATTGGCGAAGCTTGTGGTCATTCATATTTAGTGTGCAGATCACGTTCCGCTCAATGTGTTTCAGGTGATTTACCCAACACAAAGGTTTGCACTTGTCCTGAAAACACAGTTGCAGTTTACCAAACATTCCTAAACTATTTTGAATGTTGTAAGTCTATATATATTAAGTATTATTTCGACCGAACGTTAATGTCATTAAGATAAGTATTGCACATTTTCACTCTTAAATATTGTTTCTATCTGATTTTTCAAAATATTTATTCTGCTTTGCTAGCGATGAATACTATCAAGGTTTAAATAAAATTAGTGAACAAAACATATAATCATAATCCTTTCCATTAGATAGGTCGGTCGTCTAGACAATATAGAAGTCATGATGATTCTCAGTTACTTAGTATTCTGCATTAAATAAAAAATTTCGGTGTAACAATTCAACTAATCTTCGGGTATAAGGATGTTTATGTGTATATAAATGAGACCATTTGCAGTCCTAAACATCAATGGGAAGATTCAAACAAACAATACTAAATGAATTTATACTTCACCCCATCGCACAAGCAAATGGTTATCAGGACTCAGTAGCCGAGTTGATAACGCGATGGCGTTTGAAGCGAAAGGTACTGGGTTCGAGTCCTAGAGTGAACATCAACTCTGAGATGCAGGTACATCCAGCTGACGAGTCCCAAATAGGACAAAACGCGCGTCCTGGATTCCACTGCTAACCACTATCCATCTTTGCTTACAATGCTTGAGAAAACAAAATAGTTTAAAATTTCCCCTCACTACTGGACTGCTTGAATCATATCAGGAAACACTGCAGTAAGCTCATCCAACTCCTTTATTATTTGTCTATTCTCTGTAATTTAGATATTTAACCCACTATGTGAATTTATGTGTGAGTCTGATTGAGCTCATTTCTGCACATCAATATTTATCTATTCTCCCATTGGTTGTTAACACAGACAATCAATAATTTATCCACAGTTGATTAACGCTCGTAAATATACATGGACTTTTAACACACATACTAACGCACACACTCACTGGTTTCCCTGTGTGCTTGCTTTTTTCGCGGTTGCATATCTTTTCTAATCATTAACGATAAACTATCTCTATGACTGATGTTCTGACTTGTGAATAATCTCGAGTAAATTCACAATACTATTAGGAGATTTAGCTTGTGTTAAATACTCAGTTAACGGAATACGATTCATTGGATTCATATATAGAGAAATTAACCTCTACAAAATACTGTTCATTATAAAAAGAAGTTCCATTTGAAAAAGGAGTCGACGTAAACCGCCTGTATGAAGAATTGTTTTGTTGAATGTAGTGCGTTCATTTAAGTTTATGTACAGAGAAAATAACCAATTAGTTCTGTTGTACCAATTTTATGTCCAAATTCAAATTTCGTAGTTTCGAATTCATACTGTTCAAACGAAACATTAAGTATGGAATTCCATCTTAGTTACTCATCAAATTTAGGTGATCAAAAATTCAGTCAATAAGCTGACTTTCTAAGGGCGATGATGATATCAAAAAAGTAAAGAAAATGATGCCGGATGAGATTAGCAATCAGGCACCAAATCTCCGACCCGCACAATATAATTTTAAACCAAAACATATAGGAATAGGTAAGAAATAATTATCTGTTCTTCATTTCACAAACATCAACCAGAACTAATAGTTTCCGTGAGAAAGATCATATTAGTTTGGAAAGTTAAAAATTTCACTAACAATTTTGTCCATAAGTAAGGTTTGTTTGTGTCCATTGGCCATAGTGACCAAACATTAAAGTTTTTGTTTCTAATGTGATCACATATTCTATTGTAGAATATATATATATATATATATATATATATATAAACTTAGCGAACTTTGTTCTAAGAGAATATATCTGATTCCCTTTTTCTTAATATAGAAATATTTTAGTAATTGATAACAGTTTTGCAGATTAAAACACAGTACTATGACGGCTTAACTCCACCAGTAGATCTAGGGTTAACTGACGGTCCAAAACAAGGGTAAAGGAGGGAGAAAACAACCGTGCTAAAAACGTGAAAAAAGATTAAACAAATCAAATCACTTAAACTCTGTCCTTGGAGTAAAAGGATCTTCTTTCAGAAGAATTATGACACCTCATGGTGAAAGGCGAGATTCTTTTCAATTCATGGGGTCGATGCCTCTTCTAACAATAAAAGCAAAAATTAATATAGCTTCATGGAATGTTTGAACAATCGCTGTGGAAATGAGCAGATATAACTTATTGGTGCTCGGAATCAGTGAAACCCATTGGACACAAGTTGGACAACAAAGGCTGGGTACTAGAGAGATGCCGCTGTACTCCGGTCACGAGGAAGAAATGCTCCACACACTCAGAGACTTGATCCGATGCTGTCCAGAGAAGCACAAGATGCACTTGTAGGATGAGAATCTCATGGATCCAGAATTATCAAAGCATCATTCAAAACAAAGAAGAAGGGGATCACCATGAATGCTGTTCAATGTTATGCACCCATCACTGAGAACAACGACGACGATAACGATCAGTTTTATAAGAGGCTGCAATAAATCACAGCGAAGTGTCCAAGAAAGGACCTCACCATCCTGATGGCAGATTTAAATGCTAAAGTCGGAGTGAACAACACAGGATATGAAGATATAATGGGACGACATGGACTGGGAGAGAGAAATGAAAATGGGGAGAGATTTGCAAATCTATGTGCATTCAACAAATTGGTTATAGGCAGCAAAATATTTTCACACAAACGCATACACAAAACCAGCTACAGGGATCTCACCGGACCACACCACAGAGAACCAGATAGATCATATTTGTATCAACAAAAATTCCGAAGGACAATGGAAGAGGTGAGAACCAGAAGAGGAGCTGACATAGCTTCAGATCACCACCAAATGGTGGTTGCCAAGATGAAAGTGAGACTGAAGAAACACTGGACAACTGGAGAAACAGCATTACAAAAGTTCAATACAGCCTTCCTTCGAGATACTAACAAACTCATCGAATTTAAGATAACTCTCAACAACAGGTCCTAAGCTTTACAAGACCGACTGGAAGAAGAAAGTACTATGGAGGACAACTAGAGACGAATTAAATCAACGTTAACTTCAACGTGTCAGAAGGTACTGGAACGTAAGACGCATCATCATAAGGAATGGATTTCTACCGAAACCCTGGAAAAAAATCAAGAAAGGAAGAACAAGAAAACAGCAATTAACAACAGTCGAACACAAGCAGAGAAAGTCAAGGCAAAAGTAGAGTGCGCAGAAGCAAACAAGCAAGTGAAGAAGAGCATCAGAATCGACAAGCATAAATACATGCGAAAACTAGCAACGACGGCGGAAAGAGCTGCAAGAGAAAGGAATATGGAACAACTATATGACACAACGAAGAAACTAGCAGGGAGATGTAGTAAACCAGAGAGACCAGTCAAGGACAAAGAAAGCAAGCTAATCACTGAGATTCAAGAACAGACGAACCGATGGGTAGAACATTTCGAGGAACTTTTGAACAGACCAGCTCCATTAAATCCACTGAACATCGAGGCAGCACACACAGACATTCCTATAGATGTCACTCCACCAACGATCGAGGAAGTCAAGATGGCCATCAGACAAATGAAGAGTGGGAAAGCAGCAAGACACGATAATATACCAGCCGAAGTACTAAGGAACAAGTGACGACAGACAAACTAGAAAGAAGTACACTTCGTCTGGATACCAAATAATGGAGATCCGAGCAAATTGTGGAAACTACAGAGACATCACACTGATATCAGTTCCAGAGAAAGTTCTCAACAGAGAGTGTTGCTGAACTGAATGAAGCACTATGTAGACGACCAACTTCGAGAATAACAGGATGGATTCCGTAAGGATCGGTCGTGTACAGACCGAGTCACGACATTACCCATCATCGTTGAACAATCAATTGAATGGAATTCGTCACCACACATCATCATCATTGATTATGAGAAAGCATTCGATATTGTGGATAGGAGAACATTATGGGACCTTCTTCGACACTGTGGTGTGCCTGAGAAGATTGTTAACATAGAGGATTAACAACGAAATTTTCAATATTTGTACGATTGAATATAACGTTTATATTTAATTCCGGTGCTACAAATTATCCAATAAGTTCAAATTAACAAAAGTTTGTAAACAAGTGGTTATTCTTTTATGGTTTACGAATATTAACAATAGAATCAATAAAAATCCCAGTGAACTGAATAGCTCATTTATTCGTATTCTCGACTCTATCCCAGTTTAAAGATGGAGATATTATGTCTTGTGTTTAACCTTTTGCCGTTCACCAACTTTTCAGAATTAAATAGTTCATATTTATTGAATTGTGGTTCAGAGTTTTCGTAAGTTATAGCCTGATTGATTCCACAAGCCACAATGATGTATGAACTTATTTAAACTTGTGATAAAATAAGCGAAAATGGAAAATGGCTAGCAGTGAAAACTAGGACGTGCGTTTCGTTCTATTTGAGACTCGTTAGCTGGGTGTACCTGCAACTCAAAGTTGACATTCACTCTGGGACTCGAACCCAGTACCGTTCACTTCAAACGCCATCGCGTTATCCATTTAGCTACTGAGCCCTGGTAGCCGCCTGCTTGTGCAATGGAGTGAAGTTTTAAATTCACCTGGTGTTGTTTACTTGTCCTTCCCATTGTTATTTAGGACTGCTAGCCGCCAACCATCTTTGTTTATAATGCTTGCGAATTAAGGCAATATCCAGGCAGTCCGCACAGGATGCACATCTGCCAACAAGAGATCGATCAATCGCAGTCCTAAATAACAATGGGAAGATACAAGTAAACAACACCAAGTGAATTTTCCGTGATAAAATAGCCTGCATTTAAGCGGAAAATCAATATTCGGCTAAATGATTTTTTTTTGAGAATTTATAGATTTTAAGTTGGTATTCATCATGAATTTCCAGGGTTTCCTGTACAACTTATATTTGATATTGACAAAAAGGATTAAAATTGTCAAAACCTTAACCAAACGGCTCTCCAATATTACCTGCGTTTTAATGATCAGTCAATCTGTAACGCATTTGAATTTATCTCTTCTCCATAAACAAAGTAGATGATCATTACTTCTCAACACAATTAAATTTTATTTTATCCTACATGCTGCTTATCATATAATCTTTAGGAAACTGAGTAAACGAATAAAACAAAGTAAGTAATGGATAGATGCTAGTTGTTAGTGCGAAACACGATGTTGTATTAAGAGAATTAGTTTACTTACGAGTACAAAATACTCACAGTATATGTTCGTATAATAGTTTGAAATCCCAGTGTGGTGTTTTGAAGTATAAACAAATACAAGTTAGTAGCAGAATAAACCGATCAATAATTATGACATACGAAGACAATAAAATAATCATTGATGAGACTTTATTGAAATGCATCATTCCTTTCTGTGAAACCAAAACCCTACCAAGCAAATAAATAATTATAGAACAGTAAATAATCATTCTACAATAAGACTTTCAAGAAGCCTCGAGAAAGATGATAAACAACCAGATCTGTTCAAAAATGTAAAAATGATTGAAATAAAAACTGAGATTTATGTTTTCGGTTGAATATTTTGTTTTCATTTTCGATTAGATCATCAGTGACACTTTAGAACTATGCGATTTGTTTGCACATTCCAGTTAACCTGAATAATAAAGTAAATATATGTAGATTCACAAATATCTAAATGGCAAAACAAAAAGCTTAACTTTTACACTCGTGAATCAAACAAAATAACAAATACCTAATTCACATAGTTTCTTACTTCAGTAATATTGATTGTATTTAGGGTATAATCATCAGAGTTAATAATAATTAAAGATAAAGTAAACGTATATGCATTCAGCGAACTTTATACAGACTGTAGCGAATAATCTTCTATTCTGAAAACAACTTCTAGTTTCTATCAAATAAAAGTATGTCTCAACCGAAGTATAATTCAAAAGTTTGATGAAATCAATTTACAAGTTAGTGGATATTTAGGATTTTGGGGTTTCAATCACATTTAGAACTGATTGTATAGGGTAGAAATATTCCAATAGAAAAAGCATTTAGGAAACGTACGTTTCATACCGTTCAACACCGTATGAAACGGTGTTGACTTTGAAAGCTTTAGACTTTATGAAAAGTATTTGAAAGTATTCGTGTCTATTTCGGAGTGAACATATCCCAGCAGAATATAAAAGGTTGCATAAATTACTTTTGAATTTTCATCCATTTTAACAGAATGTTTACCTCAGTTTTACTTGGTGAACGATTTAGTCAACATAAATGCCTACTATAGCAGTATTGTGGTGACCTGTTTACTTTAGATGTAATTGAAAGCATCCATTTTTGCTAGTGTTAATGGTGATATTAGAAGATAGCTTCAAAAACCGAAAAAAAACAAATTTGAAACTAAAAAATCCTACATATTAGGTTTCATTGAGTTCTTTAACCGTTAGCATACACATATATGACAATTTTTAGTTATTAGTTTAAACCATAACTGGCAGCTAGTCTGTGCATAACAATGACTTATCACTTCAGATATCTTTGAGCTTAAGTGTTTATTTTGCAACCGTTTGTCCTTCATTGAAAATAACTATTAGTTTTCATTTAAATTCAAAAATTGTTTTCAGTTCCTGTCGTAAATAAGTCAATTTCTCACCTAACAAATACAAAAAATGTTGTAAGTGATGATTGTCAACCTTGTCAAAAAATTAATGGAACATGTTATGATCAGAATAATGATGGTATACCAGATGGATGCCAATGTCCACCTGGTAGGTCGTTTATTTATAAAGGTGATCAACATGAAAACTCACGAAACATAGCTGGTTCAATGAATCTTATTCAGTACAAGGACAAATTAAAGTTTCCTTGTGAATTGAAACACAGTAAGTGTTCATTTAACTGATGAATAATTTATATATTTCGGTTTTCCAAAGGGTTTTTGTTAATAACAAGTTTCCTTACTTTTGCTTCCTTGATTCAAAGTCAATTTGACGTGTACCCAACAGTTTATAGAATTTAACCGATAGAATTCTTTCAAGGAGTTTGAGGAGGGGAAAGTGACTTTTTGGATTGTTACTGAACACATAAACCATTGTGTATTTTTCCCCCAAAAAATCCATCAGTGTTTATTACCAAAATTTATGAGGTAAAAAATACAATTGTCTTTTTCAGTAGTATGGTTGTCAGTACTCATGTCTTATCTATTTTATGTATTTCCAATTTCACAAAATAATAACTTTTGATAACTACGACTAATTAAAAATATAATAGAGGCATCGCTGAAAAAAATTAGTGGTTTAGATATCATGTGTATAGCGAATAAAACTAAAGCAGTTAGATTGAATACGCTTAAGATACTGATGAAAATATGTTTAAGCAACTATTATTTATCATTCTCCACTTAGTTCTTTCAAGATGTATTTCACTGTACCGTACGTCATAGTACTTTGTCATCTATATCCTATTCTTGGAACTAATAAAAAAGATGAAAAACTACTTAAGTTCAAGTAAACATAAAAATGTATGTCAAACTGCTATCGCTTCAATGCACCCATTTAACTAAGTTACGTAGCTCATCTTGGTGGTTTCAATTTACTAGGGTTTTATAATAAATTTATTCGACTAATTTTACATATCCAGTCTTAGTTATATGAAATAAGGTAAGTTATTGTTTAATGAAAGGCTAGTGGAAACTTTAGCGTTTTTCGGTGATATAAACATTTGCTCAACATAAATGTACAGAGTATAATTTTTAGTCTATCCTTCTGGTATATTCAGATTCGTTTTTAAATAGCTTAATAGGTACCAAGAGGTTGTCTTCATTGGAACTCCAAAATATTCCTGATATTTATTAGTGACTGGTCCAATTTAGAGGTACAGTAATTAGTGAATAACTGATTTTCACACATTTATTAAACCTTATTGCATTGTCTACGCGAGTGGAATGCCAGCATTAAGAAAAAATCAAAGGAATACACAGTGTTTAATATGCCAGTGTTGAAATGTCAGTCCTACATTTGGTGACCACACATTTGTCTGTCCATCTCCAGTAATTTACGTAACGATCTTACTCTTTGAACACAAAAGTATGATGACCAGTTATATTGCTTTTATTGGATGTCACTAATGGTTGCCTTTAAGGTTATCTATCTCGGAGTAATCAGATGAGATTCTGGCTCGATCTTCTTACTGAAACCTAAAATCAGTATCACTTTGACACCCAGATGATTATCTATTAGAATATTGAATTATAACAATATTAGACAGAGTAGTAATTATCAAAAAAGGTTAAAACTTCCTACTTCTTATTTGAAAGATTGTTTTTAATAACCCACTACTCATTGTACGAAATTCGGACTATTTCCTTTTAATATATTTTCGTTGCTACAAAAATAGTACACAAGAATATTTTCAGTAGAATTGGATGCAACGTGTCGAACAAAGTGATTAAAAACTACCTTAATAAGCAAATGAAATAACTACTGTGACATAAATTCAAATGTACCAAAGCGCACATTTTACTTATATCCCATCACAAAACCGATACAACAAAACTAACTTGAAAACATGTTGTAAACTTATGTAAGCATACGGTACGTACTTGTTAACAAAAATCATGATGTATCATCATAATCTCTTACAACTAGTCTGATAGCTGAACGTCGATAATTAATCTTTCAACTTATTCTGTGAATTCTCTATTTTAGTATAACTTGATCCGATCACAGAATAAACTGAGAAAAAACAACTACATTAAATCTTAATGTTCTGTAATTATCTGCAGAGACTATCAGACACTGCAATTTGTTTGTTTTAGACCTTCAGTAAAGAAGTATTCACCCTCACTTAAATTTCTTTGACAAAAATTGAAATATTTCTTTCTAGCTGAAACAAAATGTGATGAGCGAAAACTCACAGTCTGTTATTTACCTCATTCTTCTGGAAGATTTCAAACACTACCTTACTACCTTCAATTAAATATGGTTCACGTTTCACTTGTGCAGTCAATGTATGGAGAATCGTTTGATCGTGAGCAGTCTTGTTCATTAAGCTCACAATTAAACCGAATATCAAATACCTTGGTTGCTAAAAAAATATATCCATCGAAATTCGAATGGTACTGCATTACATTGCTCAATGATCAATTATTAATGGACACTTGCAAAGTTAAATTAGATGTTGACTCAACTTGTAGTGAACTTGTAAGTTATTTTAGAAATAACATGTAATTATCACCATTCCTAATATTATTGCTTGGATGTATTCTGTAGTGTCACTGTTTCAAGTATTTGTGTTTCGTGTGCATGTCGGAATACCTTAGATAATCAAAATAATACGAACTTTGAGAAAGCTCTTGAAGTTATAATGTTGTTTGACGAGAATTTAAAAAACAACCATACTATCAATATTAAATTTGAAAGTGTCCGGCAAAGATACCTGTCAAACACCTGGAATCTGATTGGATTGAAAACGTTTTAACCTAACTGTGATCATATGTATCTGTGGTATTATGGCAATATTCAGCTTCATAATTAGGCTAACTTCAGTTCAGTGACTGATAATGTAATTGTACACACTAAATACTCAAAAAGCTTACAACCAGGTTTAAAACAACCCAGGACGTCTGTAGAGTTGCTTGTTAATTTCAAAGCTTTAATTTTGTTTGTAAACCATTCATTGTGGTGGACCAAAAATGTATACTAACTCAAAAATAGCAATAAAGTTATTACGTCCAAAAATCAATATAATAATATGCAACTTATAAGTGATGAGCACAAATACAAGTTAAGGGACGTTACTTAAATCAGCTGGCTGGTGCGTGTTCTGTTGCGTTTGGTACCAGAATCCACAATTATAGATAATTAATAATCCCAGTGAGGTTGATATGACTCCAGTAGTATAACCGAACGTTGAACGTAATGTGAATGTTACAACAGTCTATAAATATAGATGATAGTTAATTAATAGTTTGGTTATCATAGCCACAAGCATTGTAAAACGAGAGGCGTGAGTATAAAAGTGTATTTATTTATGTGCTATGTGGGATTCAAAAACGGAAGTAAGTAATCAAGGTCATACCCTTATGCAAAAAATACAATCGTTTAATGATAAATGTACAGATTGTGAAAATTGACAAAATAAATGCAAAAGATATCGAAAACTATTAACAAAGTAAGTTTATTAAGCCTATATCCACATCATCATTGTTCTACGTAAATTACTGAATTAAGACTAACTTATGTAATCGTTAAGCAATGTTTGTGTTGACTACTCATGTCGATGGAAACAACAAGGGTGTATATTCACAGGGATTTTTACATATAACAAATATTTGACAAGAAAATGATGTTTAGCCTGTGAAACTTACATGAGATCAAACCCAGTGATGAGCTGAAAAAGTAAATGTCAAAAAGATAAAAGTATAGAATGAATAAAAATTGTAATCAGCAGGACCTTTTCAACTATACCTGCTTTGCAATTCTTACATTCTTGTTCTAATGACGAACGGTCATAATACTAATAATATTAAAGCTCTATTTAATTCCGTCCAATACTTCCTTCTAAACTAGCGACAGCTTATAGTATTAGTTTTAAAAATCTTCTTAGCTCAGATGTAATTTTTTTCTCTTGAAGTTCGAACGAAGTTCACAAACATTATTAGATAGTAACCAAAATACCTTGGTATGAGTTGGCATATTTTATTGTCAATCAATTCACAGTACGAAACACTGTGCCTTCAAATTCGATTACAATAACCTATCACGTTTTCAATAGTTTCATTTTTCATATCACGTTCTTCACACATACCAATGTTTTAAGCGGACATTGATAATCCAAGCAATAGTGTTATTCTTACAACTTTCAGAACTGCTAAAACTTCCTAGAAATAAACGAAAACCAATCCTTTCAATTTTAAGAGTCAAATAATTAGTTCATGTCAAAAATGCTAATGTGGTCCGAACGAGCCGTAATCGATTTCCGGAAACTCTAAAAAATTCTAATTACCTAATTTGTTGTTTACTTCTGTTTCGAAAGTTCTGTTATGTGATTGAATACTGTATGCTGACTTTATTAGTCCTTTGAATTTGTAAACAATTGTATTTAAAATAAACAGCATACTTACAAAACAATTGTTCAGTAAAACAGTTGCGATAAAAGTATCTGATAGCTGAGTAAACAAAAAGCTTATATATATATATATATATATATATATATATATATATATATATATATTCTGGGAAAATCTTATACTTCCAGTTATATCTTTCTTAAAGCTGAACTTTGAATTAAGCTGTTCGCATTGTGGTGTGGGAAGTCAATATGTTATCACGCTTAACTTATTCTTGTTGCTTATGTAACACAGTCAAGACACCAATCCCAACTAATAATGCGTTCTTTCATTTATTACTGTCTTCCAGATAAAAACAGACTGAATATAAGTTTTATCGATAAACTGTAAGGATACTACTTCAGACCTATCATGATACGCTTCCTCAGGAAGTTTGAATTATCTGCTGGATACGTAATCTAACATTTGTAACTGCAGTTAATACGTAGGAAAATTATCCAAATGAGAATCATGTTAATGATCTCGACATGTAACATGGTCATGCGAATGATAAATTTATGTTGTTGAGCAGAATTCTACTCTGGCAAAAAATAGTTTACTCAAAAAAGGATTTGTTTTTATCCGTCCCTTGCCTTACTAAAGTGATTAGTGGCAAATTAACTGACTTATCAAGAATGATTGTTTTGTCACCGATGCGATGTATTACATCTTGTTATTGAAAAGATCAAAATTACTTCCTTGATTATCACTGAAGCTAATTTCAATCATGTGCAATATGATGAAATAAAAATTCTATCTCTAAAATTTATTGTGTATTTTGATAGCTTTAATAAATAATTTGTTTATCTCTGAAAAGTTAACTTGACAACCAAACAAGTCATATGTAATGAGGGCGTTTGTTTGTCTACATTTCATTTTGGAATAGTTCGGTTCATAGGGTTTCAACTCTATCATATCAATATCGTCCTAATTTCCACGCAATATTTATTCGTAGGATCGATCTATACTAACAATGACACATTATGACACCTACTCAAATGGAATAATTGATTATCCTTAATTTTTGACACCGATTGATGGTCTCTAACGTATCACCGTATCAAAACCAAGGTAGAGAGTTATTTCTTCTACATCTAAGTTTAGCATCATAATAAGTTAACAGTCTGAATAAAAATTATATCTGGGTACAAATACCTATAATGGCTTGGCTTCGAGATAATTTCTTAGGCTTCGTACATCATCCACCATGATAACCGTTATTAAATAGATCTCAACCGTATTTGGATTCAGAAAACAACACGAAGCGCTGACTACAGTTTACCATTAGGTAGCTCAGATAATAAAGTAACAAGCACACTAAGCGAACTCGATCAGAAAGGCTAATGAGTTCGAGTAAGCGAATAAAGAGATGAATCTAAAGTTGAATCAATCAGTGAGAATCAAGCTGATGTATATGGAAAAGCGAATGAATCATCGAGCGATATTTAAGCAACTAACGTTTAAGTTATGTGCGTAGACTATCACATGTAATCAACCACACACGTTCATACAGATATGACAGTAATAATAAAGATACAAGGATACAGACAAACTATCGCATAACACTGTTAAATAAGTTGATTGAAAGGCTTGACAATATTAACCGTAAACAAATTTGGTCGATTGATATTGAACCAAATTTCGGTCACGGTTGGCAAATACGTTTCACACACATTTGAATATTTAAACGGTTATCTTTAATAATCAACTGATAGAAATCCCTAAAACAAAGCGGGTCTAAGGTGTTCTGATCTATGGGAATACTATCTATAAATTCTTTATGCCTTGATTAAATAAGTCGTTTGTTACTTGGGTACAGTATCTAAAACTATACACTACTTTTGCAAATAAATCATCTTCTGCTTTGATCTTCTTAGACTAACACACAAAATCTTCGATATTCTGGAAGTGTATACCTCCGCCTAAAGAATCAAATCTATCCGGATGACAAAGCAATACTTGAAATACCATGGACGTGTACGGCTAAAAGAATATGTAATTTGGAACCGTGAGTGGTTTCAATATTTCAACTTAATATATATGTATATGCAGTTTTTCAACGGACTCAATTTTTTTAAAAATTATAAAGATATTATTTAACTGTTATTACCGTGTATCACTACCACATTGAAAAGATTTATGGAAAATGTAAAGATAATCATTTCTTTTCAAAGTAGCTATGAGGACAAAAATAATTTAATCTACCAAAGTACGTTTTGTAAATTATTATGGAAAAATACCAGTACTAATTACCCCTCATAAGCTTAGGTTGTTGTGGTAATCAAAGTTCTAATATTTTGTTGAATAGAGAACATTCACTGTTTTCTTTGATGATTGTTTGAAATTAGTGTTTAAGAAGCCTATTTTCAACGCTTTATTTATCTGCGCTCACCAGCAAGATACGTATGGACTTTCTAGGGATTCATATAAAGTAGAAAAGAAATTTATAACGCGTTTTCAATGCAGGTTATTTTCCGTAAGTATTATTTTATTTAATGGTTAAACATTGACTACAATTACTTACTTACGCCTGTTACTCCCAATGGAGCATAGGTCGCCGACCAGCATTCTCCAACCCCGTCTGTCCTGGGCCTTCCTTTCTAGTTCTATCCAGTTTTTGTTCATTCTTCTCATGTCTGTCTCCGTTTCTCGGCGTAATGTGTTCTTTGGTCTTCCTCTTCTCCTTTGGCCTTCAGGATTCCATTTATTGATTACAATAAGTAAACTTATAAAGTTGAACTCAATCATTTTTATATTATATGCTATTCAAGAAAATTATATATCGACAGGTAATTTTAAAGGCTGTTTGGGATGCATTTTAATAGCAGTATGACTGTCTAACGATCTGTTTGTTCACGGTCAAAGTAACAACTAGGGAAGAAAATTTACTTTTCAGTATAATTTGAACCGCACACATCCGATTTATTGGTCATTTGTGTTTCAGATTATGTTTGTTTAAAATTAGTTAACAGTCAAAGAGCATAATGATGTTTCAACCACGTTAATTAAATGACAAACAACAAATGATTAATGGTGTGATCTTCGAAGTCCAAGAAAACTGGTGCCTAGTAGATAACAAGTCGATTCCATAAATTATGAAACTCTTAAGTAAACGGATAGTTTTTTGATTCCGTTTTACTTCAGTATTCTGACAGTGTGCAGTGATTATTTCACATCTAATGTCTGAAATTTATTGGTTTTTTTTATTTAATATGTGGCATAAAATGAAGTTTGGGTAACTCTAGAACACCTAAAAGGAATAATGAAATATAAGTGAGTTCGGAAAACTTAATCAAATAAAATGACAGTTTTTAAAAACAGTTGTACATAATTACTCAACGAATTAGCTACTGAATGTTGATTTTAGTCATGTTTCGGTTCTCGATATTGACCAAACTGTGTCTATTTTGGAAAAAAATGGACATAACTTTCACGCCACTTCAGTAGAGACTTCTGGGAATTCAAACAAAAGTCATAGATCTGGACTTTTTGTATTTTGAAATACTTCAGTAAGGTGTTATTATAGGTTAGAGGAAAGTTATTTTCTTTTAAACTATCAGTTAGATGCTTTATAAAGCTTTCTATGATCTGAATCACTTGGCTGTAACAGCACAAATTGTAGTGAATTTAAGTTGTAAAAAAAGTACGACTCATGGTACTGATAATGGTCTGTCCTGGTGATTTCTAGTAATCACGATAGTGTCTAACCAATCACCCACTAACCATCTAGTTATTTTATGCCAGCCTGTAAAGGTTGTCTAACTTTATTTTATATCAGTATCTTCCGTCCAACTGTTTACATGTTTTTCATCATTTCTAAGCAAACCAATCAATAAGATAACAAATCAACAAGTGGAAAATAATTTGCGACAACTGTATGTCATGAATAAAAACAATGAGATCACTACAGAGACTGGTGAAGGGGAATCGGTGTATTTAGAACTTATATCTAAGTATGAAAAGTGTAAGTTGAAATTCGGTTTATATCAGTATAAAATGATTGTAAATAATAACTAGTTAATTGCAAGTTATGTATAGTATATATTTAAACTATCTCACCTTAGACTGAAGTGGATACTTCATTTGAATTCCTACTGTTATTTACTCTGTTTCTGAATGTTTTCTATTCATTAAGTTTGCCAACTTCTTCACTGTATGATATGTGTATTGTTTTCAATCACCTGTCATTATAATAAGCTTGTGTGTAATTAAATTTAAAGGCAACTCACTCTATGGATAGCATGTATTTAAGAGAAACAATTCTTTAGTACAACACACTTTCTAAATAGGTTTTACTTGTTCTCATAGCTTCGAACGCACGACTTTTTTTTAATTTGAGCTAAATAGATTTAATTAAGAAATAATAATTTTGGTAATTTCTGGAACAAATACACATGAGTGAGTGTGATCAACATGAAACTCACAAGTCTCACCATAATATTAAATAACTGAACCATTACAGAGGTAAACTAGTTTAACTTTCCAAGATAGTTTAAAATTAACAGTCTCATATACATCTCTGTTGTTTAAAAAAAAAGTGGAAAGATGTGGATGTAACCTGAATCTGGATAACTGTCTCCTCGTCAGGATTCCTGAGTCGAAAAAGAATTAGTTTCAGTTAACTGGTTGTTTTGCACGGATGGTGAGTATGAAAATTACTCAATTATAGTTTCGTATGCATTAGTGAGTTACATAAATCTGTCAAGTAGTCAAAATTATCTTCAGTAATACAATTCAGCAAACTGACTTTGATGCAGTTTTAGTGGTGAGAAGTTCCTTCATTTTATATGTTACATATTTTATTTTTAATGCCGCTTATGTCTTGCACAATTTAGTTAGTTTAAGTCACGCACGAGTTATTTCATACAATCCATCGAGTCCAATTATTCTTATTATTTGTTAGCACGAATAAACAGAAATAAATTTCGATTGTGTGAACATTTCTAAGTAGCATATCTTTTGTCCTAACATATAGTTCATGCAGGGCGTTACTTTCACCTTTTTAAACGTAGTTTCTGGTGTACAATGACAGAATATGTGTTCGTTCGGAAGCAAAATGGTAACTGAAACCATTTTACAGACTAAAATAGATTACTAATAGACTTAAAGCATTTTCAAATAGTGAACAACTAGATTTCTACATATTCTAGGACACTTGAGGCTAGTTATTGAGGGTTCCTACAACATACTTCGAATTCAAAGAAATATTCTGAGTGACGTTATAACTTCATTGAGCTTTAAAACTTAATAGTTATTTAACCCTAATTTTGGAAATTACAATTTAAAATTTGATATTTTTTCTGAAATTTCACATATACAAAAAACATTTTGGTTCAGTACTGACAGTAAATGTTTTCTTTATTTACAGTTGCCATAAGCACAAAAATGTGCGCAGTAGCCAGCCTGAAATTTCCAGAGAGCTTCAATTCTGAGTCAGTTATTGACATTCACTTATGTCAAGCATTTTACCACTTCAAGTAGGTTGTTTTTTGAGTTTGTTAATTACTTATTTGTGGAAGTAAACTGTATTTTTCTGCTGAACAGTAACTAATGTCGTGTACTTTGATTTTTACTGTTTAATCACACTCATCATTCAAATGTTTGGTATACCAACCAAGTTATCTAACATCTAGTCAAGCTAAACTGAATTTGTTGTTTTAGATTAAAAACACAGAGTCCAATGACAAAACCTTCTTTGGATTGGAGGGTGTACTACAGAACTATGCATACAAAATTCTCTTAGGACAGGGAGGCAGGAAATTAAATATAATCGGAGGATCAATTGATATATTGAGTTCGTTCTTACAATAAGCCAATGATAGAACCCATCAATCTTGGGCTAAATCTGCGGGTATAATTATTCTTGAGGTTGTAAAGATATACCTCTGGCACGTCTCAATAAACTTGAAATATCTGTGTATAGCTTTATGCTTGTTGACAGCTAGCTATCGCTAATAAAACTGGAAATTGTTCGGTAAAGTGGGTAAATATGGCTGTTATATCTCCAAGCTAAAATATCTAATTCGATTGACCACAGAAAAGTATGTACTCGTGAACAGTAACTTTCTATTCATGTTGTGAGTTTTATACTGAGTTCGTCGAAGACTGAGTAGCTCAGTGGTAATGTTTTTGAAACGATTCTTCAAAAAGCATGTGAAAGAGAACAATATTTATCTTAGAGTCATAATAATTATTATTGATAAGTGCAGAAATATAAGTAAGTTTATTTGAAAGCTCTCTATTAATCTGTCACAAATCCCAGTTTAACTAGAATCACCAACTGTCAATTTCTTAAGTGTTTACTGTTGCAACTATAGAATTCCACAAGTTTCCATAAAAATCTCATCTTGGTATAAACTTACTATTGCTAGGATGTTTTCTTACATTTTTTGAGGTTTAGCTCTTTGATTTGAAATTTTGCTAGATTATTGTCTGTAACCTAGCACAGAAGTCTTGAAATTTCGATTGTAAGGAGGTCCAGTAAAAGCATTTCCAAATGTTGAGTTAAACTTAAACCTTTTGATTAATTACGATATATGCTTTGATATTGTTTGTAGTTTTGTTTCTCTCCATATACATTTGTCATTCTCTGACAGGTTGCTAGTCTTATTGCAGCTATTTTCTACTAGGACTGTGTTTTCATTTTAGTCTCAAATATCAAAGCTATGATCAATTTTCTTCCCTTTATATTCTTATCCTTTATTTAATGAAGCACAATGGATAGCCGAAAGATTAAACAATAAATTTATTGGGTCAAGCATTAGAATCACCATGAAATATGAATAACTCACTTATTCTTATTCAATATATTGTTTATTTATTTAAACACATAAATAGTGGTACAAAGGGGCACCAGATATATATGCGCCCCGCACAAATCTCATTTGATTTGTGTGAGGGCTGTGATACTGCCCAGGTGCTCAAACTGAAGCAGGTGGTTTTCTTAGGAGACCACACCCCGAGCCTTTGACCGAAAGATCTGATCCACAAGGTAGTGGAGCATCGTGAGGAGATGCAGTCCCATGGTAGCCGGTGACCAGCGATTGATTTATACGCCATTTGTTCCTTCAGAATACTGGAGCCCATGTGCACCATTGGTTTGGAATCAGGGTTTTCCAACTCCCCTGAGGATTTTCCGTGTCTACCAACCCGGTTAAGGTGCCGGACATTCACTTTTCGTTCTCTCAATTTTGTAAACAACACCCACGCCACGAGAAGGCAGTGAGTAGTACTTCCCTGGCAGAGGCTATATACGCGTGGCCATGTGAGAGCATTTCGAGAGGGAAAGCAGACTCTCCCCACTCTCGACCGTATCAGGGCATTCGGGGGTAGGAAAACTGTCATTATTCACTAGGACAGCTAAATGAAACTTTGTATGACCTCAAATTCTGTTTAATCAGTTCGATGCAGTTCACATAATCGATGACATTCAAACAGTTGTTCGTTTGTCGTCAGCACTTGCTTAAACAATTAATGTCTAATTTCACAATAATTATGCTATGTGAATGATTTATTGATAAAATATACTTGTGAGACATGAGATTTATAAAGAAAAGCATGATGAGTCAATGATTAATAAAATATGTATTCATTTCACTTAGAGTGATGTTGTTAATCGAATTAAATGGTGGTAAAACACAAAAATAATCAAGCAATCTAAGCTTTAAATGATTGACTTTCGCGAACTCGAAACAAGGTTGGACTCATTGAAACTCTACAAACTCAGACTAAGAACAAACTACTAGGCCGTTGTGACACTTGGTTGATTCAGTTCTTTAAAACGATGTCATTTGTAAACACAAAAGTGTTAAGTGAACCTAAAATTCACGTGATAATGAAAAATACAATGTGACAGTAGTTTAATGGGTTCGAATCCCAGTAAAAATGACAAGTACCTCTTTTCAACCTTAAGAGTTAATATGGTTATGCTAACGATATTCGTATGATATTATTTTAGTAAAAGTTACCTATCTTACAAATTTATAGTAAATACCTCTATTGGATGAAAGGTTTCCATATAACAACAATTATCATTAAGTCATACCTGTAGACTTGAAGATAATGCCTTCTTGCTGTTTAAAGTTTTATTGCCAGACTATTCAAACCTGGTACTCAGTAGGATGAGATCGGTTAAAAGAACGAGTTTTTAGAATATCTGTAGTTCGGTTGTATATCAACCACTGTGCACAAGATCTGTTGTTTAGATGATCAAGGGTTTTTATAAGTTTAAACTAAAATTTGAAATGTCTTCATTTAGGAATGATATTCGAAACGCTTCAAATGTTTCCGAGTAGATTAAAGTTGTGTGGGCGAATAATAATAAGAATCAGGTTAATTAAATAACATACTGCTTACTCTTGACTACATTCAGCAGTGACCGGGGTCAGAGTACACTTTGCTCATTTCATTTTGTTTAAATTCTGTTTTTAAGTTTTGGCATCAAACTCAGAGCTCCATTCATGTCATATACACAGCATTATTTAAAAGATTAATGGACCGCCTTCTCTTCAGTGAATTTAATTTGACAAATTTTAGTAGGAGCGATAGCACTTCATAGACTGCGAACACGCAGCAGATGTAACAGAGTAAAAAATAACGTATAGCGAATATTGGGAACATTAAACCTACCTTTCAACGCATGCTGATTAATTCATTGTCTAGTGTTTTCAGTCTACAAAGACATGAAAATTTGTTAACCAAATACCTTGTATATAATTATTATCATGAACTTTTTTAAACCAATTACGTTCTTAGATATATTTTTCCTTTCATTTAGATATTATGTTACAGATCAAAGCACAGTTAATTCTTACAAGAATCAAACAATATTTATAAGTGATATCCCTAGCCGAATTCAGAACAACAATACGTCATTCTATCGAGAAAGTGAGATATTTCGAGCTTACCGACTTACTCCCCAACAAAATACTGTATATTATATTTGTCACGTTCCTCCATTAAACGCATCAATGGGATATCGCATCAACAGTAGCATGATACGAGTAAGTATTACAGTAAATTAAACCATATATATATATATATTTAAAAAAATATTTCTCAGAAATTAGGGTCATTTCTTATTGTGTGTTCCTAATCTAGGTTTTAGGGTAAACTCCCATTTTGAAAGTTCCTATCATCTTTATTATTTTGGTATCCATAGTTCAGGTTAATTATTCATTCAGTTTGTAGAATAACAATAGAAATAGTTAACTAATCCCATTGTTTTGGGAACTAATAGCGTCGTTTCCGTAGTTTTTGATTACAAATAGAAAATTTCAAGTCACCAATTATCCAATTGATTGTATTGATCATTCTCTAAAACTGTCTAATACAATTGGTTAAAAGTTCAGTTGTGTTTGAACATTATTAGCGGAATTCGTTAAGATAATGAAGAAACCTTACAGCTCTTCACATAATTAAAATAACCCATTGTGTCATTGAATAAAAATAAAGGAGTATTCACTGAAGAAAATTTTCTTTTCGATGAAATGATTTATTTAATGTGTATATTTGTATTTATAATTATATGGAAAATATATGTCTATAGAAGGATAGAAAAGATTGCGTCCTATCATGGGACTCCTCAGCAGTGCGCATCCACGATCCCGCCTCGCAATTATCTAACATGTAAATTATTTCCAGCCTTATATTCTTCTCTTAACCTTTGATTATTGCGTAACCTCATTTGGTAATAAGAGTCTCGAATCAATTTATAACGCAATCTTTTCTATCCTTCTATAGACATATATTTTCCATATAATTATAAATACAAATATACACATTAAATAAATCATTTCATCGAAAAGAAAATTTTCTTCAGTGAATACTCCTTTATTTTTATTCAATGACACAATGGGTTATTTTAATTATGTGAAGAGCTGTAAGGTTTCTTCATTATCTTAACGAATTCCGCTAATAATGTTCAAACACAACTGAACTTTTAACCAATTGTATTAGACAGTTTTAGAGAATGATCAATACAATCAATTGGATAATTGGTGACTTGAAATTTTCTATTTGTAATCAAAAACTACGGAAACGACGCTATTAGTTCCCAAAACAATGGGATTAGTTAACTATTTCTATTGTTATTCTACAAACTGAATGAATAATTAACCTGAACTATGGATACCAAAATAATAAAGATGATAGGAACTTTCAAAATGGGAGTTTACCCTAAAACCTAGATTAGGAACACACAATAAGAAATGACCCTAATTTCTGAGAAATATTTTTTTTAAAAAGATTATTGATGTTAGTGATATTCTCATGTAGTTAAATTATGTGAAATGAATGAGAGTTGATATGAATATTGACTGGTGAATGCTCATTGAACGAAATGTTTTGTTTCTAAACGTAAACTATTAAGGTTATTGTGAAAGCTAACCTGTTAAGTACACTTTGTTTTACTTAAAACAAACGACTTTTACAAGGGTTAATTATGTTAACTAGATTTCTTATTCATGACAATAAAATTAATGTAAGCTAACAAGATTAATTTTTCAGTTACACTATATCGCATGACTGAGTTGATTGTAGGGGAATTAGAAGAGGGAGCTAGATGACAAGACGTATTGGTGATAATCTCTAAATGTTTTAAGCAAATTGACACGGCAAAAGTACTTTAACATACTTTCCATGTACTACAGGAGACGAATCAGTGTAAGTAAAGAAAGTTTTTCAAGTCTGTTGTCTTTGTCATTGAAATATTGTAAGGGTTTACAAAGCCTTAACATAGATGCATACTGAGATAAGCTATTTAATCATATAATCAACAAGCTTCGAAATTAGAATATGAACAAATAAATATCAACAGAAGAAAATAAATTCTTTCTGGAAAATAAAATGGTGTCTTATAGTGTTTAAATGGTATGGTTTGCTGTCAAATTCAGTCACCTAAACAAACGTCTAACGCTACCTTGAATCAGATGAAACAAATAGACGGCTTAGAAACCGATATTTCCCGGATTCTTGAATAGATAGTTTGTATTTACAAGAGGCCACGATTAGCCAAACTGTGAGAATAAGGAAAATGACCTTTGTCAAACAAAGAATTCAGTTAGTAATTAAAGCTCTTTTACAAAGACACGAAGACATAATAGACGAAAGACTATTTCGACTTCGATAAATACTCATCAGAAATGCCTCCTCACCCAGTTTTATTATTAGAAATTTAACACTAAGACAACAACCTGAAAAGTAATCGAAAATTTGAATGAAAGCTCTTATCATGAATGTAAAACATAGAGGTACTGTCGCGGAAATCTTGAGAACATGAATTTCAACATCTCTCATAAAAACTTTCCATTCTTCAAAGCGCCGTACTGTCTTATCCAGATGTCTGATCATTCATGGATACGTTAAGAAAAAGTTTTAGCTTTGTGCCACATTGATGTACATTTAAAGGTTAACTTGTTCTTGTGAGGCAGGTTACATTGGCCAAAAGCAAGAACACTTTGCAAACGCGTATCAGAATACTACTCGAAGTGAATTTAGAGCGAAATTCAAAACAATCAATAGCTCAATACAGAAACATCTGATCAAATATGGGCACGTTTCTTGACCAGAATCATCGTTCAAAATAATCTACGCTGTCGAATGAATAGAATTGAAAACTTATACATCACCAAGGCAGTAACATTTCAGTAGTTCAAGCCCGAACTCAGTGTGAAAAAGCAACACATGGAATCGCTACTTCTCCAGTGACCTTAACAATCCTTGCAGGATGCTTTTTTCTCTATTATTGTTTTACTTTTGAGTCCATAATCGGTTACTATTACCTTCTAAGAATTTTTCATACTCATTATTAAATTATTATTATTATCACCTTTAAGTTTTTCTTTTGTTCTTCATATCTGCTATGTGGACAAATATCTCTCGTATTTCCAATTATTTAATTATTTTAATCTTACTATTTTACTCTAGATCATTATGTAGCCTTCTTTTGATACTTGAGATCTCCGAAGAATTCACAATACAATCCATTCTCTTTTTCTATAGACTCATAAGTTTATCAAATCACTACAAATATAATTGTGCAGCTATTGTAAATAGTGTCAACGTAAGGAAAATTTTCGCTGAATTATCTCTATTCTCTGTTCGCTGGCATGATTAATTTCCCTCGTTAATAAAAACATACATTCACTGAATATTTTCATATCAAAACCGAAAGGATAAGATTTTATGTCCGATTGCGTTCTATTACGTTGGTCTACGAAAATGAAACATAAAATTGTTATCCTTAATTTGATAATCTACCAAAGATTATGAATTATTTAGAGTTTAATTTTGAGTACAGATTTGCCTGCAGATTAGGTGGTCTTTTTTTGCAATTTATTGACTAATGAAATACAATTGTGAGTTATTTAAACGTACCACAATGAAACTGTTGAGAAATTTTATCCTCCAGATTACCCCTATTGTATTTTTTCATTCTTTAAAATATTATAAAATGGTAACGATAGTAGATGCAGAATGAATTATAGTATAACACCAATATGTTTCTTTCTAATTTACTCAGACCATTTCAAATGTTTAATTCTTAAATGTTCGCATTTATTCTAGGATTGGTGTGATATATCAAACAAGCAAGTAAAGTTATCAGCAGCCGATCATTTATTTATTACGAAACTGATCATAAGAAATTTAAGTTCATCTCATTACAGTAAGTTATTGCATTTTCGATTATGGTACATCCGCTTGAATCGTATTTACCTCAGTTGATTAAAACTATCGATCAGTTTGCGCGTGCATATATGTTGGTGCCAGAATGTGAACACTTTGTTAATCCTGAAGCATTTTGTAGTGTAATTTGATATCAGTTGTAGGACCACACATTTAACTACATTTTTATGGCTAAGATTATAATATATAATATATAATATAATTTCAATAATTAGGCTGAAATCTAATTCAGCAAAACTCAATCCCGCATATCTTGAAACTCCAGTCTATGTAAAGTACAATTCGATCATCATTAGCTTTGTCATGCCCAACTTGGGAGATTTTAAACGTCTCTTTTTCTTATGAAAACTTAAAGATATCAGCTTGAAGTCTTGTCACTAATAAGCTTTGTTTAATTCAATGTTTTATTTAGGATTTTGGTTTTCAAGAAAACGGTTAAAAAGGACTAAATTTCTCACTTGTTCTGCACCTGTTTCAGACTTTATTTTGACGGCATTTGTACACATAAACTATTGTGACTTGATTAGTGGAATGACGATTTTGCGTCATCAGTTATAATATTCACCTTTTTACCTACATAGTTTACCAGTAAAATCTTAGTTTAAAATCACAACCTTCTGGTTACAAGCCGAATTTTAACTCAGTTTACTTCCCTTCAACTATCAAAATAGTAATGAGTAAAGTCCTGTAACTCACTGACCAATACCAAATGCCAAGTCAACAAACAGAATCTGAATTCCAGGTTGGACTATATCGCGTCCACTATTTCCTTGAAGGCATAGTGTCCTCAATTAGACTAACTACCCGCTTGACCAGAACTGCTAACCTTGAGTCGACAACCCCTAGTTGGTCTGTTATCTGCAGGCCATTCTTCATACCCTAAACTGAGTTCGAAATTATATATTCATGCTCCACACAGATGTAGTTTATATACTGACGTTACGAACCGCTTCACAAAGTAAAATAAAAAAATATCAATTATAAACTAACAAGCCAAAAGTGGCTGTAATTAGAGGAGACTGTAAGTAGTCGACTGAAAAATTAAGAATAATAAATCATGTAGTCGTACTCAGTGGGTTAACCAAAAACCAATAATGAATGAAATAAATACATAGTAATCTAGTTACTTAGTAATCGTACAATGAAATTGCAATTAACGATAATCCGAAAAAGCATTTCCAATTTTTACAATATCTGTTCCGTCATCACATAATGTGAACGAGTAACAGAACTTGTGAATTACAACAGTCAGTTATAAGTGTCACAGAGCCTGTCACATGTGTGCATCGGCTCAAAGTACCACACTTCACATCAGAATGCCCACTTGATATCAACAAGTTGGACAGCAAAGTGGTGGTAATGCCAGTGATAACAAAAAAGTTAGGCGAAGAGAATAGGAGAAGTAATTTACACACAGAATAAAGAGTATATAATAGTTTCGGAAATCAAAATCTATGGATAGGCGTATAAGAAAAAAGGGAACAATAACGAGTAAAAATTAGTGTATGATAACGAAATAACAAAGGTACAACCAGAAATTCTTTTAGTTAAAGAAGTTACATCCATTTTTATGAAGAAAGTAAAATAAAGTTACAGCAGGATCGCCACTGGTTTCCATTCTGAGCCATGTCTGATAACGTCTCTAGTCACTGTGTTGTACCACCTCCAGAACCACAACCAGGGATTCGGGAAGGACTAACAAAAGTCAGTCCTGTACAGTCTTCTTTCATGCTACGACACCATGTCATACACTGAACACCTCTCCGCTTTTTCCAACCGATCCCAGCGTCTTCAAATAATGCACGGCGTGGAATTATCTGCGATGACACTCGTAAGACATGTCCAAGCCACTGAAGTCAATGTTTCAAGATAGTGACACCAATCAGATTATCATCGCTTTGCACGAACACACGATGGCGAACCTCTTCATTGTTAACATGGTGTTGCCACTGGATTTCCGTAATACTTCGAAGACAACGATGGTCAAACACAGAGTCGTCTAACATCCCCAACTCGGAGAGGCCAGGTTTTACAAGCATAGAGCAAAACCGTTCTCACTGACGTGTTGTAGATCCGACCTTTTGTAGTCAGACTAACATCACGAAGGCGCCAAAGATGGCCCAGATTAGCATAAGCCGCTCTGGCTTTCATTAGACGTGCATCAATCTCATCACTCACGCCACCACCAGCACTTATGTAGCTACCTAGATACACGAACTTCTCAAATACTTCAATCTGCTCACCATCCAGGGTGAGTACAGGATTAGAATCCTGCCAGTCTCGTAGGAGTACTTTGCACTTGGAGGGTGCAAAGCACATGCCGTACCTGCGGACACTGATTGCCAACTGATTAAGTGCGGATTGCATGCCTTGGGCATTATCACACAGTAAGACAAGCTTTTCGAAGTGACAAATGGAGAGCGAATTCGTATTACTTCACTAAAGTCTTGAATACGAGTCTCGGATAGACAACAGACGTCGATATTAGGACTTTCTAAAGACATAGCCAGCCCTATGTGTTGTCCAATCTGCATTAGTGGGCGAACGTTGAAGGAAGCCAGTTTGAATCGTATATGTGGTTTCAGAAAGACTGTTTCAGTATTCGTATTAGGTAGTAGCATTCAACTTTTGATCAGTCAATGACTAGAGGTCGTTTAGATAGAACAGGGTTCCCACCATAGGCGAGCTGATGTATAAGTTGAAAAATAAGGATACACAAATTGATAACTGAAGAGAGTAGATAAGTGAAGTAGTATATTAAAAAAAGAAAATTGAATGTTATCAAATGGATGTGAGTTGTATGAATTTTAATTGGAGCGAGAACAATATTACCAGTAATTATTGTCAGTTTATTTTATTTGTGTGTGAGGTGTAATACTTCCCGGGTGCCCTGGCTGAATCAGGTGGTTTTCTTAGGATACCCAATCCGGAGACTTTGACCTAAAGGTCTGACCCACAAGGCGATGGAGAAACGTCAGGAGATGCAGTCCCATGGTGGCCGGTGACCAACAACTGGTTCATACGCCATCTGTTCCCTCAGGATCGTGGAGCCCATAAGCACCATTAGTTTCAAATCAGGGTTTTTCAACTCCCCTAGATGGACCCTCCGTGTCCGCCATCCCGGTTAAAGCGCTGGACATTCTCTTTTCGTCCTCTCAATTTCGTAAAGAACACCCCAGCCGCAAGAAGGCAGTGAGTAGGACTTCCCTGACAGTGGCTGTATTACGCATGGCTAGGTGATAGCGTTTCGAGGGGGAGAGCTGACTCTCCCCACTTTCTGCCGTACCAGGGCTTTTCCTCTGGTTAAATATGAATAGTAATTAAGTGTATTCAATAGGATCTTTATGATTATCTAACGTAGATCAGTTCATAGTCCCAGTAAAGTTTCATTCTCTCTACAATTCTATACTAATAAATATCTTTATTAACCAGTATGCAACAAATTTTCAACCAAAAATTGATCTGGATCAGGTAACTGAAATCTAGTTTAAAATAATAGTTTTTAGTAATTTTTGAAACTTGTTACGCTTCGTATTACAGCTTTGAAAATGGCTTACGGGATTTTATGAATGCAACGCACTGTAAATAAATCTTGAAATGAGGAATATTAGTGAGCTTGTTCTAACCGTTCAAAAAAGTTGTCTTTCTAAATAGTAAGGTATAGTTTACACAGCGTCATACTAAGAAATAACCATATCCTATTTTTCCATCTGAAAATAGTGCTTTTCCTATGATTTTTAGATCTGATTCTCAAGAAATTTATGAATGTTCATTGATTTTTCAAACATTTTGTTCGAGATATTATCTACACGATCAACTAGATCTAATCAATTCATTCGTCTAATGTTTCTAATGATAGATTTAGGTGATGGTTTCTTGAATAATAGTTTTAAAAATGTAGTTACAATGACTAAGAGCGGCTACATAAGACAAGAAATTGCATCGTTTAATAAACAGCATATGAGTGACAGTTGAAACTAATTTCTATATAAAGCAACCTGATAGTGAACATGACAGTATGGTTTTCACATTTCACTCACTGGTATTCTTTGCCATATCGCCTCGTCACTGAAGAGCCCCCTCAATATTACAGATAAAACATGGGTTCAGAGTCACTTACTATCAAACAATGTAAAAATTTACATGAGCCCAATAAGGGATCGCGCAACGAACATTATTCTGTTTTAAATTGACAAATGAATAAAAATAATTTAATCTATTGGGATGATATTGTTCAGAAAACACCCAAAATTAATGAAAACATTTGAGTGTTCATATCACCAGTTATATTAGCGTATTGTGCCTATATCATAAATTTTTAATTAAATCTTATACATGGAATGGTGACCTTTATACGCCTATCTGCCCGTTTATCATGTTTGTTGTTCAGTAGAACTATGGTTACACATTCAAAATGATGAAGAATATTAACTTATTTCCCAAAATCATACTTTGTTTAGTAGGATATTTTTCACAGTATTATTTTCGAGATCATGTATTTAGGTTAGGCTTACTAGGGAGAAATTGGAATAGTTTTAAAAAATTGAAGTACTACATCACCTGACCACTTGATCGGAAGGGTGTTTTATGATATAAAATTACTTAAAAACGTAAAAGCATGCTCAATCAAATGCTACAGAAAACTTGTAATATTTAATGATGTTCAGTCATATAGTTCGTATAACTGAAAACCTAGCAGTATAAAAAGCAGTTACAATGAATACATGTTTGATAGTTTATTTCTCATCGAAATAGAAGGGATGATGTTATCGTAAATTACATTCTTACGTAACTATTTTTCCGTTTCAAGTTTTAGAAGACTCCGTCCTTAATGAAAATCAAAGTTAAACACAGGCTTTAAAATAGAAATTAAAAGTATCAGTAAACTAATTAATCAGTAGTCATTAATCATGTAAAGCTGCAGTATGGCCACCAGAGTAGTCGAATTTATTTAATAACCTAAAAAATATCAGTAAAGTTAAATCCAAAATTGGTAATGGTCTGTGTAGATGATTAATAGCATTAACCTTTTTTATAGTTATTATGACTGTACAGTGAATAAAATACACATGATGAAACAGCTGGGAAAGTGTTAATAATCAAGAGTGATATATACTAGAAAACAACAGAAGAACAACGACACTTAGTGACACATAAAACTATGACTCTGAAATTACTTATAATTTGACTCATCTAATGTCATTATCTTATGTAGTCATAAAGAGAAAGAGCTTTGACTAATAAAATGCACTCTCTTAATACTACACGGTGCGTTGCTTTGTAGATTTATCACAAAAGTAAGTTCAAACTAAGTACACTAATGTAGCCTTATTTGCCTTCGTGAACTAACATGAACTGAATATACAGAGCAGTGCATTGGATAGCTGTCATACATACTTCTTGATTAATTACTGACAATTTGCTTTACTGTCATCAACAAACCGGAACCATCAGGTTTTTTCACTAACACATTACGACTTTTTCATGTATTCAGTGATCGAGCCTTTAGGCTGGGATGAGTGAATAATAAATAACAGGCTTAGTACTGTATTTATCATTTTGTAATGACCATTATATTTATACTACCAAGAAGATATCTACTGGTATATAAAGTACGGAATGCGCAGAAGAACATTATTTTGTCATAAATAAATGATTCGTGCTCGTTTGAATTGAACGGCATATGTGTTTCTGAAAGTCGATTACTTCTTGACAGCATTAATTTGTGGAAGAATAATGATCGGAATAACACCTAGGTTTTCTGTTGAGAAGATAAATTGATCGGGTAGGTTAAGAATTCTTCTCGGCTGTTGTAATTAGTTGTTGCAAATGGTAATGGCAGCTAAACTCACTATCTGTCAACAGCTGAATATTCCGAGTGGTGTATACACGTCTTTAAACCAATACGGAGAACGACCAACTTTTTGTATTTCAATTTATTCACTGAATTCTTCAGAATAAAAGTAATGTGACTGAAAATCAACTTTTTTCAATAAAACTCTATTTTCCTCGCAAAATTTTAACATCCAACTTTTGAAGTTTGTGTACACCAAATTCTCCTACTGATTTCATTTAATATTTTGTCGCGTTCTAAGTGATATGTTTTAAAGTAAGTGACTAGTTAGTAAGCTATTATAGTGCGTTAATCTATTCAATTATAACATGAATTCGTTTGGACTAAATATTAATAGATGTGGATAAAACGATAAAAAGACGAAGATTATCGGAATTATGAGATAAATGCAATTCAAACAGTTTGACCATATATATTTGTTAAGACATTATATAAGTAAAAATAAAAGGTTAACTAAACAAATGACGAAGTACACAGTGTGAAAACCACGCCTGATTTCAAAAAGTGACTTCAATAGGCTTTTACATAGAAAGTATAACTGAGTATAATCAATTTTCGACACTAGGGTAATATAAGCAAAAATGGATAGTGGCTAGCAGTGGAATTCAGGACGCGCGTTTCGTCCTATTTGGGACTCGTCAGCTGGATGTACCTGCATCTCAGAGTTGATGTTCACTCTGGGACTCGAACCCAGTACCTTTCGCTTCAAGCACCATCGCGTTATCTACTCAGCTACTGAGTCCTGATAGCCACTTGCTTATGCAATGGGGTGAAGTTTAAATTCACTTAGTATTGTTTGTTTGAATCTTCCCATTGATGTTTAGGACTGCAACTGGTCAGTCTCTAACTAGGGTAATATATTACAATATTTTATTAAAATATAATCAGCAATAAAATTATGCTATGAAACAGCAGCGAAGTTTAGAATTCATGTTTGGTGTTTATGACAGATATGTTACAATATAGACTACCAAATGACTCCAAGCTATATAAACGTACAAACAAGTGAGGAACGAATTTCACAGAACAATTTAGTATTTTTTGTCATCATTGATATTACTATTGTGAAGTCATATTTTTATAAGGTCACCTACCGTAAATATTAGTAGTTCTTGTCAAAAACTTACAAACAGTACTAAACATCAATTCTAGTTATTAGTTTGACAAGAATAACTTATACTTTGGAATAATAGGTTGGTTTATATTCCGTTAAAAAAAAAGTAATAAAAACCCCGTAGGAGAGTTAATGAGCTGAAAACAGAATGGGTAAGGTCAGATAAAGATCCTGAGTATTTAAATATGACTGTTAGTCTATACATTTCATTTACTGATAACCGTATCATCCTTCGCAGGAAGATCAACTTAAAATTATTTCTGAAAGGAGTGATATATATATATATATATATATATATATATATATATATATATATATATATATATATATATATATATATATATATAAACAACTGTTGGGTCGCACTCAGTTGAAGTCAGATTTACAAGTTGAACGAACTGTCTCCAACTAAGATGCCGGAGTTAGGTATTCTGCATCCAGCATATCCTAATTAGGCTTAATGAATTTAAACTTTCTATCTAACATCAGATTGTAAGAGAAAAACTGGAATGTTTATTTCTTGCAAAATCAATCTGTTAGTAAGTTTTTCTTTCTAAATAAGTTTAACCTTTTACTGAAAGTTTTCCTCACTGTCAGCCATAACTTATACTACTGATTTTATCAAGATTATTAAACCATTGAAGTATACAGGCTATAGCGTTTACTTTCATACTTGAGTTTTCAAAAACTAATGAGATTGTTGAAAGCAATTAGTTCCTTTGATAAATTTCGATAGTGTAATAAGAAGACGAAGATTATCAGAGCTATGTGACATATTAGCGCAGTACATTTCGAACAATTTGATCACACATATACTTGTTAAGAACATTTATATATAAAAATAAAAGGTCAACTAGACTGGAAATGGGGGGGGTAAGAGGAGACAAGGATAATAATAATAATAATAATATTAATATTAATAATAATGTGAAAACAATTTGACACTTAATCACTCTGGATAATAAGCTAATATTACCAGGGTAGGTTTAAGGTGAGAACAAATTGTTTTTGAATACACAAAGGGGGTTTGAATTTTCGTATGGCTAAGGCTTCAATAAAACTTACACTTTTATACAACACCGCAAAAGCTAAGTTAAGATCAATCTTATGGCCTTTTTCAATTGTATGTTTGGAAACAGAGGATGATGAATATTTATCCTCTATTCTTATTGGGTTATTTGATTCTATTTGTTTCTGCAACCATTTTGGTACTTGTTCACACACCCTAATTTTGAGATCACGATTGCGCATCCTTATGGATGTGTGACCACATATACATCTAAATTGGTAAACACAGTGGGATGTGACACAATCGTATTCATGTCTTTTAGGTTTTGGATGAAGCATAGACCTCGTTCTTTTTTGACCTTCGCTGCACAATACGTTTTGTTGATGACTGATTTAAGCCTTTGTTTCAATAAAAGGCTATTTGAATCACCTCCAAATGGTAAGGTGATGTAGACGGGCTTTTTTTCCGCCAAGGCTACAGTAGGTCTCATTGTACCATGAACTTTACATCTATTTATGAGTTTAAGTGGATAACCATTCCCCATTAATGTCTTGTTTAACAACTTAACATCATCAGTAGCGTCAATTGAGCAAATACTATCCTACCTGTTAAATGGGCACCTTATCAAACCCCGTTTGTATTGTACAGGGCAATAACTATAATAACTAAGGTATTGGACTGTCCAGGTTGGCTTTCTAAAAATGGATCTTTTGATTGAACTATCTTCTCATCTACTTAGAAGTATATCCAGGAAGGGAAGTTGGTCGTTCTTCTCCTCTTCACACGAAAGACCGATGTGGTTTTGAATAGTGTTAAGTTTATTCAATAAACAGTTCATATCCTCCTCGGGCGTGATTTGAAACTGTGATCTAAAGGTTGAAAACCGAATATTTCAACGACTAGCGGCCATCTAACTATTAGGCTAACGGTAAAGATGTCTTTTTATTTTATTGAGAAAGAACAATGATCTAAACCGAATTCCTCTTGTAAGGTTTTAGAGTTTTCCAAATAGTGAAACAGAAAGAAGTACTACACAGCTGCAATGGTATGTATATTGTTATCACCAAGCATGGGGGAAGGAAATAGGTGAAGGATAAATAAAAGTGGGATAAACTGCACTTAAATGAATCGTCAAGGGGGATTCATGCACTGTCAATTAGTGAACTGAAAAACATGGAGTATTTAGACAAGTCTTTTTTACTGAAAGGAACTTCCAGTATTAGGCCGTAATACCAGGAACAATTTTGTCAGAATCACTGCTTTATCGTAGTAAATTATATAGAACAGGATAGGTTTGTTTACTAAAAGCAAACTAATCGAATAATTTTATCTCAACTTCGAAATTTTTGTCCGACTTAGATTAATGATAATAATAATAATGATTAAATTATTATTTACTCGAATGATTTTCGATAACTTGGTCGATTCGAAAACAGATAGCCGTTTATTGAAGAAAGGTGAGAACAACAAGGAAGAACTGGTTACTTATTTCTCTAACTTCAAAACCTTTGTCTAGTGTACGAACTCACTAAAATGAGACTAAACTCAGAGTCATCGCATGACGATTCTGTCAGGATCTAAAGACCCATCATTTAGATAGCCACAACGTATTATCAGTTGTTTACAATTCATACTATTAATAAAAGTTGTGAATTATTTTTTTTGTTTTCTCAGTCAAATGTACTCTACTATCGTGTCTCAGTTTGAACCAAGTAGCTTTTATCTGCTGCTCCTTGCTACTAACGAATTTAACTGTCTGCGTAACAGTGATTTGGGTATGCAAACGTAAGCAACAGTTAAAACAGCACCAACTTCAATACACATTTAGTCAGAACCTACATTCGAAACAGCTGTTAAATGATTCACTGAGATGTCCCATTTTATCTGCTACTACACCACAAGAAGTTGGTGGGACACAGCAGCAACCAGTTTATCATGATGAGTTTGGGGCGTGTTTGAACTATAAAGTGTACGATGAATTTGAACCATTTAGCCGTACTAATTGTCCAAAGTGTATGGCTTCCATGATAGATCAAACTAACTCCTTATTACCTTCTTATCAAACAACAAGAAGTGTCAGTCAAGTATCAATGAAAGAATCATTGAAACAGCCTTCAAATGAGGATCTCATATACCTTGATTTCTTTAATAGGCATTCAAATACAGCTCTCCAGAAATGCAGGGTACAACCAATATCGGGAGCATTGACAAACAGACCAACTGAAAATTCTAACATTTAGTTTGAAGTCGGATTCATCGATAAGTCATACAAATGATGGTGAAATAGGACATTTTCACACTGATGAAACTGAATGAATAACTACATAATAACACCATGCTTTATAGCTGCAAACAAAATACTTATCAATATCCTTTGATCGTCACTATAATAAACATATTTCCGTCAAGAAATGTTTTCTCGTGAGTAAAAGTTTAATTATATTATCTACCCGAAAACTATATAGCTGAAATCTCCCGAAGTACCTAATCACTAAGTAATGCTCTTCATACTGCTCGACACGGTAGATTGTCGATGTGAGTAGTAAGACCTTTCAGATGCAGCACTGATTATCTTCAGACGAAACTGACTAATACACAGCATACTAAAGAAGTGTTTTATAACTAGCTTGATTAAAACGATTTCTGTAATCTAGATAATCAGTTGGTCGTAAACGTCACAAGACATGGTACACATGCTTATCAGTCCATATTGTCAGGCTTTGTCATCATATCAAGAAAAATTAACAAAGTGAGAACCACATGAGGAAATAAAAATATCAACTGTCGTAGGAAGCTAAATACAAGATATGTAGTTTAAGAATATAAGAGGCGACATAAAATCCGGAGTTTAGAGTAAGATAAAGAATGGGTGCATCTAGGACCGATTTTAGGCTGTCGATCAACACCAGCCACAAATGAATACCATTCCATTGAACAAGTCCGGGAGTATACCTATACGTCTTGATGTTATGCAGTTCAATACAAAATAATCCCATGAAGTGACTGTCATCGTACTCCCTCTAGTTTTCTCCAAACCTGCTACTTCGCTACCTGAGTGGCTGGAAGGCTCGTTAATTATCCTCACGTGCCAGCACTGAGGGGACGATAGAGACTTGGTCAGTACATCAACTCCCAGGTCTGAGACATCTCTGACTCTAGCATCTACCGAGCCAAAACCCTAGTTAAGAGTCAGCTGATGACCGAAGCTAGAGTCCTACGCATAATTGGTTGAGCTATTTCATGTGGTTACCAAGAGGACTTATACCTTTTCTTGGGAACCAGGATGATCAATGACCGCATCCATTCTTGCGAAGTTGTTTATTTACCAAACACAAGCTAGCATCGTAACCTAACAATCGGAAATTGAACATCAAAACTAAGGGTCTCCACAAGTCAACCCACAATGGTTTAATGCGTCCCCTTTAACGGATAATTCTCCTATCCCCTCTTTGAATTGGAAGCACGATTTTACGCTAAGTCTGATGAGCAGTCCACAGATAACTAATTGTGAATAAGACTACTTGATTTTTAGAAGTATTCTGCTCATTGTTCAGGCTTTTTTGAAAGTATACTTTATTTCCATCTTTTCCAAAGATAATTCCGCAAACTCTTGACTCGGTTCTTTTCAGTGTCTAAACAGTTGTTTAACGTGATTTAATTGATTTGCTGGAACAAGCATAGAGTTTGGGTTGCATCGGATATACTTTAGTATTGGGAATCCCATTATAGCATCAGCTCTTGTGAAATCAGTTCGTGGTCACGTCCCAAACCAGGAAGGCTATTAGCCTACTACTATTGACTACTAAGGTTTCATTGAAGATCAAGAAAGAAACTTAATTTATACAACTTTGGTGACCGATAGGCTGCCAAAACACTAGCCACTTAAGACAGGATGTGTTATCTATTCGTAGTCACTGACCCTTGAATTGCAGACTACTAAGTTGGAGCACCCGTGAGTCACGTCCAACAGTTTGAGGTTTTACGTGACATGGCTTGAAATTGGTCAAGGTGGTAAAATATGTGCCTCTTTCCTCCCTCTAGATTTAAATTAGCAGTATCATTTCCCACTCTTATCCGAAGGATCAATCCCAGCTTTTTGAAACATATTCTACTTAATTGTTCTTACCATCATTGACACTATTACTGCTTCGCTCGTCACCTCAATTTTATCTCATTGTGATGATGCAGTGTGGAGAATTCGTTAGACCGACCAGCACGAAGTTTTAAGTAGATAATTGATGAGTAATAATAACAATCCACAAAAGTCGATGACAAAAATGCTTGTGTGGTATGCCAACTTACAGTAGCACGCATACGTACCAAGCTGTGTCGGCTATGATCTGGTTAGATGTTTTGTTAACAAATCCTAATGTTTTTACCGGGGGGGGATTGTGTTGATTAAAAAGGGACTGTTCTTTAAAACCAGGATTTCCGAGCCTGCTTTCGTTACATGTGACCGTATAAATCATAGTCGCTAACTATTGATAGCTACGTTATGTAGTGTCATGTACTTAAAAATTAATATCGCATCGTCCTTTTACTACTGATGTTGGTCATTAAAAATAATTGAAAGTACTATGCGGACCAAGCGTCACAATTTACACCTGTGTCCAGTGGAGTATATTGGAATATAGGATCATTCACGATAACAATCATGAGGAACACTACTAGTCGCAGGTTTAAAATCCAGAAATTATACGTTTGAACATCCAAAATATTATTAAAAGTATGATAGAACAAGCACAATATAGCTAGAGTCAGGAGATTAAGTACCTGAATACAACAGTAATGTAAAGGAAACAAAACAGTTCTAATATCTAACATATAGTTGGAGACAAATACCAAGAGAATGAATGGTCCTTTAAAATAGAATTAAGTAGAAACACAACTAAATCTTTTATATACTCCTGAAAGAGACTAGAAGACTACCAACCAAAGCGCGTTTCTGAAAATAAATGAACATGACGATTCAGTGAAATCTTTCTACAACAATAAATAGTGCAATGATATTAGTAACATCGAGGAACGAAGTAATTCGAAAATATTACGTTCGGTGCAGTAATCCTGTTAGATAAAAATAAAAATATCTGGAGTGAATAAGTATTCCCAACAGAAAAGGTCGCATTTATAATATTTCATGGCATTCTGAGTAAATAAAGTAAGGGTTTATAAACCATATGCCTTCCACATCATAAGTTCGAAATAGGAATCCGAATCTATCGACGCACTAACACCGCTGTAGTAATTCAGAAATTCTTCCCAGGTGACCTGAAATAGTGCAATTAAAAATATTTCAGTAAATTCACATTAAAAAGTGATTGTTATATGGGCATTCATATTCGCAAAGGATTCCATTACAAAACTACATAAAAATCACATTAGGTTGATGGTAGTGACGACTACGTGTTTGCTCACAATTACTATAACATGTTTAATGCTTCTTGAAACAAAAATATGGTATGACGAGGACGCAAAGTGGTCCTAGGAACAAGCATGTGACAGTTTTAAGAACCACCTCTCAAACCTCTAACTGACTAATGATGATGAACGGAAGACAACAATAGTGTTCATTCTAATGACAGTCGATGAATACAAATTCAGCACATTGTGTTTTTAATTTGAAATTAAGGTTTCCAAAAGATACCGAAGTTCTAGCAATCAGGTTTATTGACAGTAATTTGGAAGATAATAACCACAAATATGCTATTATTTCCTTTGTGCTTAAATCACAAGACCTGTGTAAGTAAGAAGACCATAAACTAAGATAATCTTTTGGTCGTATTAGTGCTAAATAACACATTAATAGAATGCCACCCTATGAAGAGTTATGAATGTTACTTTACCCTGGAAACTATCAATGAATATCTTTACAGGTTGGGAGAAGTAGAGGTCATGTACTAAACGATATTCGTTTCTCGAAGTAACAACCGTACATATCGTTCGAACCATGCAACGAAATATGCTTTTATATTTGGGTATTGTTCTCAAAAACAGTACTTGTGAGTTGATTACAGCTCGTTTCAACAGTGCACCAAGAAGTATGTTACACTAGACGAAGCAGCATCAGTTTTTTTAAAAACGGAATCGGAAAAATCATAGCATTAAGGGATGTTGGTGCATTTCTATTTTTTTATAAAGATTATAATAGAGAACGTAGTAAGATCACAGTTGGGATATATTTCGAGTTGTGCCCGGTACCAGTTAAAGCCACTAAATAGCACGATTGACAGAAATCTACGGGGCTGTAAGAACTCAAGGTTGTCAATAAAGTTGTAATTTCCCTTTCAGAGCATTAAAATGAACTTTGCATTCTCTGCAAAAGAGCAAAGTTCCTATTGTCAGATACACTCAACATTTGCCAACACAGCGAGACTAATATCGTGTCACAAGTAGTACACGTTAACGAATGTTCCTTTGGCTTTTGCTGTACACTGATCAACATTGCATACCATAACGACATCCGATGACTGGTCACATAAGTTAATGAACAGATACCGATGACATCTGGAATGAAAATGAAACTATCGAGACTGGAGAAAATAATACTATCAACAACAAGGTTTGGTGAGTTGCGATACATACGACGTTGTTTAAACATTCGAAAAAAAGATATGATTACTTTATCGGCTATGCCTAATTTCTTTACTATCACCAATATACTATTACTTCACATGCTACACTTTTATCTCACTATGCTATGGTGTGGCAACTAGGTTCTCCCAACTAGTATATTTGTTCCTCAGTGTTGCTTAAGTTCTTTTTTAAGATCCTTTGGGATGAACAACAATACCATTATTCTAGAGTGATTAGACACTCAGTTGATTAGTTTTCAGTAGTTGTTTCCAGATTACCTCTACTTACGGCGGGATAAATTATATCTGCGTGAATTTACTGGAGCAACTGGCTAGTCGAATACTGTGTCCAGTGTTTTGGGTGAATTTGTAGGTTTACAACTGGTGCACCATCAACCTCAGACTGCAGCGCTGACATAAAATATATTCCAAAAATCTACGAAAGAATTACCGTCTTGGCAATAATAAATAACTTTTGACCAAATCGGCTTCTTTTCAACCGCTCTCAACCAGGAATTATCTTGCTCGTAAGATCAAACCTTCGGGAAACCAAAAAATTTAAAAATACCTTAAGTGGTACCTAAGTGGTATTTTTATTTTATTTTATTTAAACACATATATTGGTACAAAAGGGCACCAGATACATATGTGCCACATACCTGCTTCGGTTTGGGCACCCGGGCAGTATCACAGCCCACACACAAATGACATGAAATGACGCACTACACTAACTACCTAAGTGGTATAACTACAGTTAATATTATGGAAAACAATCTCTCCTAAGTTTACCAACAAAAAACCTATTCAGTTAACGGTAAAACTATGAGCCGAGATGTCATAGTAAAAAGATCGTTTTATCGATGTTTACAAGACTGTCGCGCGACTAATAGCACCAAAGTATATTCCTGGGTGTAAACATCAGATTAGTGATGGTGAATATACGAATAATTTCACGAGATAGTGAAAGGTCTTGTTTGGTCTCTTATCACACTAGTAACCTTGATTACAAGGTATAATACAACTTAAACTGAATGGACAAGATAACTGACTCTAAACTTGTCACAGAGATACAAAAAATTGCAAACGTTTAGTAAGATTTAATGATTTCAATAAACGTGCACAAACCAAATTACTTACGACACCATCCACAGACTTTTCGTTTTCAAACGTTTTTAGAAACTCTCTTAGAACTTGATCTTCAGTCGCTCTCCCAGATATGTACTTGGCATCATATTTAACTTGATACACGTTGCGTAGATCATCCAACTGAAAGGGAGTTGTTGAAAAGTCACTCAAGTATTGTTTTCGAACTCCACAACTTCACATACTAAACTGAGACTACTTATTTTGCCGTGGCCTCATGTAAAAGACTCTTACAAGTGATAACATTACTAGACTTACTACCGTTCCATTAAAGTTTCCACGTATAGTGTCGAAGCCATACCTGTAGTAATTCTTGGCTAGTGAGGCGTGAAACGAAATAACACTTGGATCTCTATTTGAGATAGAAAGCACAAAAAGTCAGTATTTGACTGCATATAGTGGGCGTAGTAAAATATGTAGATGTTATCCAGATAAATTTAATAGTGTCACCCAATACCTAGAAAGTAACAAGCTGAAGATGTTCAGCCAAATATAGGTTTGCTTAGCCCCGGAACTACGGTCGTATTACCAAAAGTTAATTGGTTATTACTTTTTAATTGGAAAGGCAAATGTGTGATTTGAACATTTTCTCGTAGATTAGGCCTTAATGATTCTAATAGACAATGCATTTACCACAAATATTTTCCATTGAAGAAACATATCCCGTGTTTTGTACGATTATTCACGCTTTTTATGATACTATCATAGTTTAATTACCGTGATTTTCCCGTCTCCAGTTTTGTCCATTTTATTGAATGCCTTCCTAACAACTTCTGTCCGTGAATTCGACATTGGTGGCTAAAAAAAATAACTGTGCGGTATTTAGCAAACCTACCCTTAAAGCACGTAAAAATTCGTCGAAAATTATTGTCCCACTGCCATCTTTATCTACCCTATTGAAAAGCACGTCAACCTCCTCTGGAGTCAAGTTGCAGCCAAAATCATGGCAGCCCTTCTTGAATTCTTCTTTAGATAAAGACTTGCTTCCATCGTCATCCATGACACGAAATTGTTTTCCGAATCCATAGATACCATTCGCTCCACGCAGTAAGCATTGACATCTGAGTTTTTCTAGCGGGTCCTTGGTAGAAGTGAGTACTTTACGGACGTTTGATTGTAAGTCACGGATGTCTACCTCGCTAGCGGTCATATTCAGCCAAAAAACAAATATGCGCGTTTATGACTACTACTTTATTAATTACTACTATATGCATTATAACACAAAAGTTCAATGAACAGTGTCCGTTTCCATTGGTTTTATTTGTTGCAGAAAAAATTTATTACCTTTTACTCCAACAAGGGCATTTGTTTAGAAGTAATGGGTCAATAACACTGGGGCTATAGACAGATTTTTGATGCTAAAGCATCAGTTTCTGTCTTCGAAGAACGGAAAGTGACTCGTTTTTGTCCTGGTGATAGAGTCTCTCAGTTGATACTACTTCCCTTTGAACGCATTCACAGATGGGGCCACTATCATATGTCTATATGAGGAGCTTCAATCGTTGATTCGACTTGAAAGTCGGTAGTCAGTTAACAATAATTAATTCTGGGCTTGTGAGCTTTTTTGTAGTTGTCTTGTAAATTCCCTGTCATGCATGACAAAGAGAATTAAGACATGCCAGATGCATAACCATTAGTAAGTAGTCGATAAGCTGTAGTCGAGTGACATATATTGCTTCGATAGGACCAGGAGAATAGGTTAAGTATAGTCGGTCTTCCTTCATATGACAGCTTTGAAATTCTGGGAATAAACCGAGTCGCTTTATTTTGAACCTTTTACATTATCCCACTGTCTTCCTGAGGCAGAATTAGCTGCTTGTATTCACTGCGCTAGTTTTGGATGAACAAACGCTGTGCAAAAGGGTAATAACGTCTATTTGGTTAAAGGCTTGAAGGGTTCCTAAAATTTCAGCAGTGGTTTTTGTTTCCTAGTCAACACTTAACCCTAAGTCAGTGTGCGTTTGGTTGACAGTTAGTTCAACGCTATTTATCGTGTGTGTTTCCGTACCTTTGTAATTAATATACATCATTATGTAGTTGGAGGTATTTATCGGCAACTCCCGAATGCCATGTTATTCAGCTGGTTCCCATGGGTTGTTTGAAAGCTCTAATCTGCCGGCATTCTTTTACCACTTTCCATACCTTGATGCAGTCAGAATGTAAGAAAACCGAGGATGACGGGTGACTTGGATGGTTCTTTATACATAAGTGAAATAATACTGGTCTCATGACTGTACTTCTAGGTACTCCACTAAGCACTGTCTTCCAGCTGGACACTTTGGAGACAGAGAGTGAGTGATTGTTAAGACCGGTTGCCTAGCCGAAATCAGCAAGAGTAGGTCAATATTTTTGTAATGTAGATAATGTTTAAATCACAAATATCTAATAAGGGCAAAAAAACAAACACACAGACTAGTCACACATGGCACACATTAGCTCAACTATAGAAGTCATTGTAAATAGAGGAATATGAAATCGTCACCGAATATTTGATCAAGTTGAAATGACTCATTTAATTGATGGTGGTGTTTGACGATAATCATACTGCACAAAGGTGCAACAAGAACCAAAACAAGTAGGACATAAATCACATTACTTCAAACAATCTTGTCAGAAAATCAGAAAAATCGGACTATCTGAAGCCTAAAATCAAACACGCTCATGACTGATAAAAAGTAGGAATGCCTTTGCCTGGAAGTGATCTAGAAACAGATAGTAAGAGACAAAAGCAGTTTGAAGTATTGATTTCTGTATATCTAGACTGCTCTATTTGATGATAGAGTTCAGGAAATATGTAAATCTTCGACTAATGAGTACTCGAAAGTACGATGATATCGGTTATTAAATAGGATCTGGTACCACATCAGCCAGAACCAAAGGGAAAATATGTCATGGCATTGGGTCGTGATCACACAATCTTCAAAGCTGAACAAGAAACAACTGGGAAAATAGATATTCAACATTTAACGTGGAGGAAAACTCAACAAAGGAGAAGGAGGGAAGAGAGAATTCAATTGAATCCAATCGTGTGGCATGACTCAGCTTTACAGGCTTGTTTTTACTTAACACGACAAATCCACAATTTTAGGATTCGTTCTACCATTAGGGCAGTACTAATAACGAAATAGACCATAATTCTACAGACATATCAAGAATAGATTCCAGTTTACCTAGGATTGGTAGAATTTTGAAAAATTCCGGTGAATGTTGAGCGATCCCGTAAGAAATGAATTGAATAGGAAGAAGGACGGCTAAAACTGGAGAAACTGTCATTCAATTATCCAAATATAATTAGACAGCACACCAAATGCTACTAAGCGACTGCAGAATTGTCAAAGTATTTGAGGCTAATTTTAATGAAGAGTAGTCGTAGTACTTTTCGTTACATCACTCCATGCACTTCAGAACTATGATCTGGAACAGTCACCACTCAATGATGACTGCTGGACTACCACGACTGAGAAAGGCCGAATTTCAAAGATTGTCGAAAGTACCAGTATTAGGCCAGTACTGACAGCAGTTCTGGCTAAACTAGTACCCGTGCGACAATTCAATTTTTAAGGAGCCAATGCTTGAAAGTCAATGCTACCAAAGATTATGTGCATAAATTGTTTTATCTAAGAATTTATACACCGATTCTCATAGTGGATGAACTGCTTTATAAATCGGCGTTAACAGTCGACAAGTTAGAAGCACATTTATTGTGCTTGAAATTGAAAATTAGTTAGCTCATGCCGAGTTCCAGTTACTAAGGACAACAACATTAACATTGCGAAATCTTTCTCAGCTGCTATCGTACTTCTACGTTGTGCAACGCTAAAAATTTAAAGTAATTGTGAATGCATCCTAAAAGCAATTTATTGATACATCAACTTAGTGGAATGGGTTTCCTCCTGAAGATACCACAGGTATTTGGAGTTTGACAACGTTTCAACCAGTAACACCTATTATGAATCCTACCCATCGAGTGAAACCAAAAGACAGAAGTGAGGCGTTTCGAAGATATATTTGATAGGTTAGCAATATGCCGTGGATCGACTGATCCAATCTGGCTGGCGATTGGAGGGGATGTTGAGCACGGCGTTTCCACTAGTGATCTGGTGCGGATGCATGACCGAGCGCCTTCAGCTAGGTGAGTCTATTAAAACCAATGTGGTAAGCATGCATTGTCGAAGACTTACAGATCTATTTATTTTGGGGATTTATTTACCTCTACACTACCATTGACGTTTTTGGTATCACAACGTCCGTGATATTTCATTATTCTGGCGTGTCTAGAACAGATTTTCCAAGGGTATCATCCTCACCAACAATGATTTTCACCCAGCAATACACTAGAAGTAGACTCATTATTCGGTTGAATATGAAATAATTTGAATGAAATATATATTATCACAAAATCAGTATTTATTGACAAGGATACTGAAACTGTGAAAAAACAACGATATTGACTTAAAATTTTTATGTTTTGTCTTCATATTTGCGACATGACTTGGCTTTCACCATTTCGTACTACTTTTATGTGAAAAACAGATTAACATGGGAGATACAAACTCTCTCTAGGGTTGTAATCGTTGCATATCTGCATCGGACGATAATTAATACCGGGCTGTGAACATCACGAACCCTGGTTATGTGTGTACGTAACCAACTCATTATATTACAGAAAATAAGTCAGATTCATGTGCGAAAATTCATGTGTGACCTGCGTATGATAACAGTTTGCGGTTTTTAGTCAATACTCATCTAATGTCATCACTTCATTTACAACACGAAAGGTTTCTTTTTCATCACATCAATATAAGTAAGTCAGTTAGATGTTACAGGTTTTTTACATTTTTTATAGATGTTAGTAATATATTTCTGCCGATGCAAGTGCACACCATTTTTACAGTCATGACCTACAAGTTACAACATTTATTTGCTTAAAGTATGCTTCCCAAGTAAGGTCGTTAAATAGGTAAAATAAATAAAGGTGAATAATAGTACTTTCGTGCACATTTATTGTAGCGTTAATGATCAGGCTTATGTGTGTTAGAATTCTGGCCATGCTAAGTATTTATGTAGGACAAACTTTTAAGTTTATATTTGTTAGAAAGTAGATTTGTAGGGCGCTTGGTTTGAACTATGACCGTCAGACAAGGCGTATATCAAGTTTGTTCCATGCATCAAAAGCTACATACTATGCCCTCAGGGCAAGATTCCAAAAAAAAGAGATAGAGGAGCAGCAAGGCACTTGGATATGAACTCTAAACAATGCTTATCATTTTGTAGTGGAACAGACAGAGGTGTGATAAATTAGTAGATCAAACCCATACTAGCTCTTATTGCTAGAGTGAAATATGATTACAGCCTCCAGATGAGAGAATGCCGAAAGAATACCGAGACTTGACAACGAGTACAGGCAATGAGGGCAGAGCGTAAGAATGTTCGAAACAAACAAGGCGGATAGCGGAACGAGAAGTGACTTTGATACAGTTAAACAACAACGAGTACGATAAAACAATCACTGGTACAATTGGTTATAATAATTGTTTCCATTATTCCAATCGTGTTCTCGTCGGGAAAAGCAGGTCACTACAGATGCAAGACCAACTGAAGAGAATGTTGAAAATTACCGACCCATAAACATAACTTCAGTGGTGTCTAGAAAGATGGAAAAAGTAGTTAAGGCGGCGTTAGTCCAACATCTAATTACTAATAATCTCATCTCGGTCTCCCAGCATGGATTTCTTGGGTTCAGATCATGTGATACATGCCTAGTGGACTACATGAATGATATAACTCTGAAACGAGATAATGGACTCCTTGTATTAGTCATATTTTTAGACTTGAAGAAACCTTTTGATAAGGTTCCACACAAAAGGCTTCTAGCCAAACTACGGTCCTTCGGAATCAACAACCCACTCTATTCATAGTTTATTTCATTCTCAACGGAACGTTAACAAGTGGTTAAGTACAATGACTGTCCCTCACTACCCAGACCAATAACTAGGGAGTCATCCAGGGAAGTGTATTAGGTCCACTATTGTTTCTTATGTATATAAACGATATATGTAACATCATAAAATTTAGGAGACCATACTTATACGCTAGTGATCTCAAAACAATATACAGCCATAAGCGTGAGGCTCTAAGTGAAAGTATACCCCTGATTCTAAATGATCTCAATAACCTAACTATCTGGTGCGAAAAATGGCAATTACCATTTAACCTCAATAAGTGCGGGATCATGCATTTTGGAAAACATCACTATTATGTACAACTTTACTTAGATAAAAGTAAAGTCCAGACACTTAAATCAGTATACGATCTAGGAGTTGATTACACTGGAAGCCTAAACTTTGAGGAACACGCCTCTCCTATTATTTCTAAAGCTAGACGTCTGATTGGCTTCATAACGAAAAATTTCTTCACGACAGAGGCTAAGCTTACCCATTACAAAATATGTGTACGACCTATCCTTGAAAACTGCTGTTTTATCTTCTCTAACATGAATATCACTGACAAAATAAGAGTAGATGTTGAAAGACGCTTTACACGCCAACTGCTAGGAAGTGACTCCACTCTCGATTACACAAGTAAATGTAAGCATATCTCTTTAGAACCTTTATGACACCGTAGCTCAAGGAACAGTTTGATATTTCTCTACAAAGCAATAAATGGACTATCATTCCTAACCTCCTGCCCAACTATGATCCATGACCCAGCCTATAGACTAAGAAACAACGCATATACAACGTTCACCGTAAAACACCAAAAACAAATGAGTTGTAAGTTTTTTACAGTGCAGTATACTTTATTGTGAAAGAGGTTGCCGACACCTATCCGTAACTCTGACACTTTTACCAAATTCAAAAAGCTAATAACTTTGTTACAAAACTCTGGAGAGCATCATCAACTATTCCTTGAACTCCCCCCAGCAATGGGTAACTTATAATGGCCGCCTAATATCTAGACGGGACAGGAATATAACAAACCCCATTGTCGTTTGTATGAATATAACCGAACTAAAGAAAACATGCTTTATCCTCCCCCTTTATTTATTGATTATTAATCATGGCCTTCTGCTCCTAACCCTCACTTTCAGTTTCCGAATCTCTCTAATGGTTAAAAACACATTAATCTTCCTAAGTGTCATGTCCTTTTATTTTTCTTATTGCAAGTAGACAGATAACTCACTAATCTTATGGATGTTGAACAACTAAGGCCAACCGATAGAAGCTCATACGTCATAAATTCTTGTGAGCTGTTCAATGTTTTATTTTTTCTTACCCTGAAAATTTTACAATATTTACTATCATATCCTCTGGTCTGCTATTAGCCCTTACCATCTCTTAATCACATATAATCTGACTTGTCTCTTCTAACCTTTACCATTAGTCATATTCATAGTAGTACGATATATTAAATGGATATCTAACCCATAATACAAATGCTATTACCATCTGATTTGCTTGTAACATGGAACTTGTAGAGACAGTGTATTCCAAATATGGTCCTTGATAAAAGTAATATTCATACCGACCACAAACGTAAGAGAGCCTAACATCATAAAAGGAGGGAGGGTGGCGTTACTGACCAGCAAACATGATGGTGGGGAGATAACTTCAATCCACCCGTGTCTGTGGGGCAGAACATATTAATTACGGCTCCTTATGTCTAGTGGGATGTCACGAACCAACGGTATTGATGCGAAATTATTCATGCAAAATACCACTTTGAATCATGTTAAAAAAAGCTGAATTGGTTCCACTTCCTACCAAGTAATCCTAATACAAGCAAACTAGACAATTGGTTAAAAACGAAGCCCACTCCATACCCTATAAAATCTAAAAACAAAAAAAAGAGTTCAGACAGCTTCTAAAGTAAAGGGAGATATCCATTTGTACCGGAATACTGTTTTCATCACTTTATTTTATAGTTACACATAATTACACACTTCTTTCTGAACTACCTTCATTTATGCAGTTCCTTATCAACTCATACCTTGTTCACACTTCTTTTTCTCTAACACATTAATATGCTCTTGCCTAATAAGTACTTCAGTAACAGACAAATAGAGTAAATGGTTATACCCTAACCATTCCTCCATGAGTATTGTGTGCTCTGCTTTTCATCCTTACTTTTTCTTACACCTTTTTCAGCCCCCCGGAGATACCCCACCGAAAACAGATATAGCACGGGTGACTTCTTCCTACGCCGTTATTAAAGCCTCAGATATTCCGGAGGGATATAAAGTCGAAGCTCCTAAAAGCCCCCAACTTCGCATGTGTCTATTCTCGACCATCAGCTGTATGTTGCAACGCTACCTTCATAAAGTGCGCTAAGTGTGATATTGACATGTTTCTTACAAAATCCATTTACACTCATATCTTATAAAATACCAACCCAGCTGAGTAATTTTCTACAGTGAAAGTTGTAACTTCTGTAACAATTTGATCTTGCCTGTAAAATGGCATGCCTCATGTAACAAACTGTTATTTGAGAATAAATTATTATTATTGTTATTATTATTATTATTAGTCCTAAGATATGGCATCGGGAACTGTAGTCAACAAGTGAGTCGTTCTTAAGTATTTGGCGAATGAAATCGCTTTGTATCCCTTCTACCTTATGTATATCGGACAGGCGTAGGTTGGAAAATAAGAACGGACAATATTCAACGATAGGTCTTACACATACTTTGTGAAGAATGATTTTAGATTCATTTTGAAGGAACTTACGAAGAATGAATCCAGGTAATTTCCGCATTTCAGATACTTTGGTCGAGATATGTTCAGAGAAGTTAAGACTGTGTGAGTAATGTACCCCTAGGTCAGTTCCTGGTGTCAGTCTGGGAAGTGTGTTCTTATTAAGTGCTAGTTTTATTTTAGGAGACGTGTCTCCAATACATAAACAGTCGGAATTTGTCTGTATCGAGTCCTAACCTCCAGCGTTTGCACCAGTTTTACACTATGATAAGTTCAGTTTGGATTGTTTGTATAGTACTACGTACATCGACAATGTCAGTTTTATAGGTGACTTTCAAGTCGTCAGCGTAAAGATAGGTCTTGCCTATACTAAAGCATTAGCATATATTATTGATGTAGATTGTAAAAAACAATGGACCCAAAACACCACTATGCACAACACCGCTGGTTATTGGTCGAGGAGTAGATGTTGTAGAGTTAATATTGGTTATTTGGTATCTGTTCATGGGAAAAGACTTGATCCATTGCAATAGGAGGTTTGTAATTCCAACTGACTGAAGTCTGTTGATTAGGAGGTTATGAGATACTTTATCAAAGGCTTTCTAAATATGGAAACTTAGTATAACCACCGGTTTCTTTTGGCCACATGTGCGAGTGACCTCGTGAAAGATGTCTATCAGGCATGTGCTGCAGGACCTTGTCCCGATGAAACCGTGTTTTGAAGGATCTGTTAGATTTTCCTTAGATAAGTGATCAGGTAGTTGGTTTTGTATCATTTTTTCCCATAACTGTAGTGATATTTATGGATCTGTAGTATTCAACCAGGTCTCTCGATTCTGATTTGTGTTTTGGGGACAACATACGTTGCCATCCATGTTTCGGGATATGTAACTGCCTCTAATGATAATATGAATATTTTGAATAATAGCGTCTGTATGTCCGGTCCTGACATGTTATATAGAATTGATGGTGTGTCATCGGCACCGGAACTCGCATTCGGCTTAAGGCCTTTGATGGTGTTGTGTATACCACTATGACCAAAGTTAATGACACTAAGATGAATTTTGCTGATGCACATTACGTTAATATCTGGGGTATGAGATGTATTCCCATTGTGAGAAAACCGTTTTCTCAACAGTTCACATATGACGGTTTGGTCATAATACGTCACATCATTGCGCAGTATATAATGAATGCTGTAACTGGCGTTCTTTCTTATGAGTTTTTCAAGGAGACAATATAAGTTTTGGGCTTTAGATGTAGCAGTGAGAGCAGTACGTTCCTCTTCCTGTTTATGTCTGTTGTGCTGACTTTCACTCCTTGAAGTACACAGTATATTTGGTGCAGGGCTTTGAAGTCTTTTGATATATAGTACGTTGTTTTTAGTTTCCACAGCTTAGACCTAGTCTTTTGGTTGATATAGGGAGTAATTGTTTTAAAATCAATCTTTTGGGGGATAGTAGTGTCCAGTGCATATTTGGTAGTAGTATTGAATATTCTTAATGTTTTTAAGAGGTTATTACTAGTAAATGAACTGTTCCAGTCAGAGTGCTTTATTAGTTATCGGAGGAGAGACAAATATGTCACTGCCCACTAGGTCGGAGTAGAGTGACGACGGTCTTGAAATAGTGGGGCTGTCGCCCTCAGTTTGCTGTCCCGGAACTTGTGGTGGATCGCAGCGAAAGAGTCTACTGAAGATATAACAATAAGCAAAGTTACCAAGAATATACCAAAATAATTAACACTACAAACCTAAGCGTATGTCTATGAGTAACGCAAAAAGCACAAATTACAGTTTTAATATAAAAAGTTATACTGAACAACAAAATGGTAACAGTTGTAGTAGAATGAATGTTACAAGTAAGCTGCTCTCTGGGATAACAACCACAAATGAGTTTGCCTGATTAACAAAGGTTCCTCTGTATGTGGTGAAATCAACAGCGAAATGAAGGAGTCCGGTAGTATTATTTAATAGTGATCAAAGCCAAAGCTCCAACGTAGTGTGGGCAGGCCTAAAAGGATGTTATAATACCACTATATTCTTCAATCAAAGGCCAATTAAAGGTCAATAAAGCAGAAGAATAGACGGCGGACATAGCGTTTATATTTCAACTACCGCGGCAGTGTATGTTAGATATAATCAAACAATTATATGTTTCCTTACCCTTGATACAGAGAAACAATAGATATTGAATATAAATGTGGTTACATATAAAGTGTGACAAATAGGAAAAATATGTGACCTTCATTTTGTCGTTACGAAAAATCACTGAAAATACATGTCAAAATAAACCCATAACTCCGGGTTTTGACGAATGTCTGAGGAATTTCCGGAAAGTTTCGGGAAAACCCAGAAACCAGAGTCGCGAAGTTATGTGAGCGAAATTTTGAAATAAACCCTATCTCTTGAACGCTTTAAGGCATAATTAAAATAAGTCATGTTTCTCTCTTGATGGTAATTGAGTTACTTACACATTAAAACGTCAGTTCTTTGATCTCGCCAAATGGACCTGGGGTACCTTGCGTAGACAACTGTTTACAAATACCTGCACCTTTTTGATGATGGTTGTGGTAATTCTCCAAGTTTCAGCTCCGTACATTAGAGCTGTCTTGAAGGTCGTATGGAAGATTCTCACTTTGATATTGCTTGACAGTTGTTTTGAGTTCCATACGTTCTTCAACTGGAAGAATGCGATACTCGCTTTGCCGATCTGTGCTGTTACATCTGCATGAGATCCTACTTGTTCATCGATGATGTTTACCAGATACGTGGAAATTTCCGCCTCTTCCAGAGTTACTCCATCAATTGTGAATGGGTTGGAGTTCTTCGGAGTTTTTTCCAGGATCTTGATTTCCCCCTTGTGTATTTTGAGGCCTATTGATGCAGAGGCTTCCGCTACATTGGTTATCTTCACCTGCATTTTTTTGATGTGTGTGGGATAGAAGGGTCAGGTCATCTGCAGAGTTAGGGTCGTCCAGTTGTATCCAACCTGTAGATTGTATCTTGGGCTTCTCCTGAGATATGGGGGTCCTCACAATCCAGCTAACCACCGGAAGTGTTTGACATTGGATGCTGACAACATAAGTTTTAATGGACTCACCTAGCTGAAGGCGCTCGGTCATACATTCGCACCAGATCACGAGTTGGAACACCGTGTTCAACGTCTCCTGCGATCATTAACCAGTTTAGATCAGTCACTTATCGATATATTGATAATTTACCAAATATATCTCCCAACCTTCTTGCTTCTGACTTTTGATTTCACGGGGTGGGCGCGATTGTATTATAGAATGTGTTGTCAAACTACAATACATGTGGTATCTTCACCACGCTTGAACAAAAGTATCATACAGTTCTAATCTTTGGTTTCCTTATATTTGTCAACAACTAGCATGTCAGTGCAACCCAGACCTAACGTCTGGAAAGCAAATATACGAGGTACTATACACCCATCGTCCTCAGTAGATTAGTCGAAAGAAACGGAGTTCCCTGTATTCAAAACGGCTTGAGGTGTGTTCAGAAATTCGTTCACATGAGTTACTGCACCTCACATCTCTTAGACTTTACCAAGGGGTCTGAGAAACTCCTTGCGGTGGTTCAACGAATAGTTTTGCACCCTTCTCCGTAAAGGGAGAGGAGTGTGGAAGAGATTTAGGTCACTGAGTACTGACGAGACAAAATCCTAATATCGAAAAGCTCGAAATATCCGTGGCTCGATCCTGCGCAAGTCTAGAAGGTTGTACGATGAAAGACTTATTCAGGAATCTATAGTGAAGATACGACCGGTATTGTAGTTTTACAACTAGCAACCAGCAACACCTTCTATATTCGAAGCGTCCCCCAATCGGTTAAAATCAGAAGTCAGATGTGAAGAGATTGGAAAGATATATTTGATCCGTTATCAATATATCGAGAAGCGTCTACTCTAATCTGGCTAGTGAGCGTAGCAGCTGTTTCCCACGCTGGGTCGTAACGTGATCTGGTATGGATGCATGACCGAACACCTTCAGTTATTATTATTATTCACAAACATCTTATGGGTACATAAGTGCTGTGAAGAAACCATTTCAGGTTTCTTCAAAAATGCAATAATACACAATTTTCAATAATGTTAGCATTACATTTGCCATGTTTGAGAAAGGAAGGAAAAATAAAATATTAATAATAGAATAGTAATAATAAATCAGGTTCTGCGTAATTGGCAAGAATTTTGAATTGATTTTGAAGGAGGAAAGGAAAAAACTAAGGAAATAGAAATAAAGGAGTCGCGGAATACGTTAATATCTTAACGCAGAACAAGAATAAACAACTATGTATGTATAGCAAAAACGAGTAATAAAATTAAAATAAAACAAAATAAATTAACAAGTAAATAACTTATTATTGCGGTAAGATATGACGTTAGAATAAGTGTTTGTGCGTGTACAGTCATAGTTTTGGGTGATGCTATGAAAGTCTCAATTAAGTGCGAAAGATAATCAATATGTATGAGGTGTATATACATAGTGAAGATAAAACGAGTCCGATAAGTTGAATTCAACGTAACACAAATTATTGTCTTAATCCAAAGCTTCGTAATCTTAAGAATAATATTTATTTAGAAGGAAAAAAAGAAAGAAAAGAAATGAACACCCAGTGAAAGGGTGCAACCATGATCATAATAGTGTAATGGTTATAGACTTTTGAGATAAACGAATAATTTAAAAATAATAATAATAACAGCAACAATAGTAACAATAATAATAAACCTTTACTGCACTCGGATAAATACGTGTAGATTTATGTACCAGTATACAGAGTGAAACCGGGTATTAGTATAAACATTGGTGCAATAATAATTTAGAATGATGCTATAATAGTCACAATTAATTGCAAAGGATAATTTAAATATAAATTTCTATATGTTATATATATATATATATGTTGTGGAGATTATAAAAAAAGAAATCTGAGAATTTATTTGTTTAAGTGTAACATAGGGTTTTTTGTTTTTAATTGTAGACTTTGGATGTTTAGGAATAAAATATGTTTAGAAGGACAAGAAGAGATGGAGAGAATATCTAATGTGTCGAGAGACCAATAATGATAATAATAGTAATAATTATAAATACGAACATAAGCAGACTTCATATATTAAGATGAATAAAAGTGAAATAGAATAGACATGAAAAGTTTCAAAGGTTTCACTTTGCTTTTCAGTCAGTTAGATAGATGACGGACCATTTTTGTATAAATCGTTGTTAAGCACGTTGATATTCAATAGGTGACACAATCCACTCTCGGAAAGAAAATCATCAAGAAGACTTCGGAACCGGGTTATAGTTTCACTGCATCGGAGGTTCATTGGCAGTCTATTCCACATGGTTGATAAGCGAATAACGAAAAAATTCTGACGTAAATTTATGTGGGTTTTTGGAATCGCTAGAATATTTTCCTTATTGCGTAGATTGTGGGACGGTATCATAGAGTATGAAGGGGTAGATAGCGAAGAGTAAGAAATGCTGTTAAGAAGCCGATAGAGAAAGATAAGGTTTAATTTGATACGCCTGATGCAGAGAGGTTCTAGTTTGAGTTGTTGACATCTTTGGTGATAGTCTTTGTTGTCAGAATACCCCAAAACAGCTTTGGTGAACCTTCTTTGAACACCTTCAATTTTAATCAGGTCATTATGCCTGCAATTACTGTAAACTAAAATACCATGTTCAAGAATTGGTAAGATACATTTTCTGTATAATAATAATCTCGATTCAGTATTATTGAAATTAATCATTATGAACCCGATGAGCTTTCTAGCTTTGGATACTTGAGATGCAATGTGTTCAGAAAAGTTCAAACTGTCGCTATATCTTAAACCCAAGTCACGAACAATGTTGAGAGGTTTCAGTGTATGTTTGTGTATAGCCAGATTTAGGTTAAGGCAGCGGCCGATGTTAATAAATCCACTTTTGTCAACATTAAGTGGCAAATTCCACGAAATAGTCCATTCGTACAACTTGTTTATTTCCTCTTGGATTACCGTTGAAATATAGATTTCTTTGGTGGGAGATGAGAATGAATAAACCACTTTTAGATCATCGGCAAAAAGAAAAGGTTTACCATATTGAAAGAGGGAGCAAACGTCATTGATAAAAAGGAGAAATAGTAATGGACCGATTACACTCCCTTGTATAACCCCACTGGTTACATTCACAGGTTTGGAGTAGCAAGATCCAAAGCGGACAATTTGGCTACGTTCTTCTAAAAATGACTTGAGCCAAGATAAAAGGAGATTCTGTATTCCATATGAAGAGAGTTTTAAAAGAAGAAGTTTGTGTGAGACGCTGTCGAAAGCCTTACTAAAGTCGAAGTACAGAATTATCACTGACTGACCAACATCTCTTCTCTGGGTAATTTGATCGAAAAATTCCAGGTGCGATGTGAAGCATGAGCGTTTGGTCATAAACCCGTGTTGGGATGGGCTAATCAGATTAGCCGAAAGCAAAAATGATAATAGCTCTTTGTGGATTATTTTTTCCTTAGTTCTTGACAGCACGGATGTCAAATTAATTGGTTTGTAGTTAACAATATCACTGCGTGATCCGGTTTTGAATCTGGGGGTGATAAGAGATGTTTCCCATACAGATGGATAGGCCCCATATTCCATAGATAGGTTGAAAAGTTTCAAACAAAATAATGGGAATTCTCTACTACCATATTTCACAAATGATGAGGGAATCCCTTCAGGTCCACCATCATAGGACTTTTTCAAGGCAGTTATGGCCTGCTTGATGTTGGAGGGTACGAAATCAATTTCCGACAGGTGTCTGCACGTCAGCATTGGAAATGTATTGATACAGCTTTCAGTTCTAGTGTTATAGCACTGCGAGAAATGCTGACTGAATTGTTCGCAAATAATATCGGGGTCATCAATAATTCTTCCGTTAACTATGAAGAATTTGGTCACGCCAAGAGAATTTGACTTCACACGCGATTTAAAAAGCCGAAGTATTGATAATTCTGGGTTCTTATTACCTAGGGCTTTATTTTCTATATTCATAAAATACTTGCGTTTAGATGAATCACTCTTGTCAATTAACTTAAGTATACTCTGTAGTGTATACAAGTCATTATGCTTGTGGTAACGGTGTTTTAATTTCCTCAGTTTTCTTTTAAGTTTTAAAATTATTCTGGCTCCTATTGGCGTTATAAGCCACATGGCTAATAATTGGAGCAGTGCAGTCGAGGCAGTGTATCAAGTTGTGGTATAGATCAGAGATCGCAATGTCAATATTATTCGTGGTAAAATAAGTTTCCCATGGTAAACAACGAATAAGACTTTCAGTCCGTTTCCTGGTTTGTTGATCAAAATGTCTACTCTTGTACATCATTCCAGCTTTAGAATTCAATTGTATGGCGTCGAATGGATGAATGATACACAATATTACTCCGTGATCACTCTTAAAAAACTCTTGACCAATATGCACTGAGATAGAATCTATGTTGATTGTAAATAGTAAATCAAGTATATTATTCCTTCTAGTCAGTTGTCGGACCTGTTGGACCCATCCATAAAGTTCTAGTGTTTCAACTAACTTGTCATGTCGACCTGAAACCGGAGTCGAATCCCATGTGATGCTTGGCAGATTAAAATCACCGCCGATGATTTTAAAAGTATGCGGTTGGTGTGAAGCAATGGAAAACATATTTGTTAGTAATCTGTCAAACCTAGAGTCTGCATGTGGTGGTCTGTATATGCATCCCACCAGTAGATAATTCCGAGATCCACAGTTTACAGTAACCCAGGTGGAGTCGTCTATAGCATCAAGGGATTTATTCCCAAATTTGCAGGCCTGAATATCCGAACGGACATAGATAAGTGTACCGCCCCCTAATCCATTACATCTATCGGTTCTAAAGAAAACATAGTTATCTATATGCAGGGAGTGATCGGATATAGATGAATTGCACCACGTTTCCGTAATAAGTACAATAGTTGGATTTACAAGCAATAAAAGGGTCTTGAGGTGAGTAATTTTATTGGGCAGAGAGCGGGCATTGAACAAAAGAATAAGAAATTGAGAAGTACTATGGTGAATCAGGTTAGAGTATAAATCACAATCGGTATTTACATGAATACTCGTAGGATTGGCTAAGGTGAGAGTTGTGTTGCGATCGGAAATAGATTCGACAACTTTGTCAGCATTTGAAGTATGTTTATTGTTGCCGGCAGAAAAGCCGGCGGAAGTACAAAAAAAGTCTTCTCACTATTATTGGATATAACATTTGGTAAAGGAATAGTATTCATATTGGGAGCCGGACCAAGAAGGCTATCAGGTCTATGTGTGCGAACAAGTGGCCGTTTACAATTTAGATTACTATTTATACCTGACGTATAGGGAATATGTTCTGAACGCTTATTTCCAAAGTTTGTGGTTGATTTTGGCTTTTTCGTAATTTGAGGAGGGTCGTGTGTTGTTAAAGATGCTTGAGATGGTTTGCTAGGTTTGAGTATATCGACGTTAAGCGTGTGGTCAGGCAGATGATTTTTATGACCAGTTTTCCCGTTATCCGTTGCACAGTCACTGTAACTGGTTGTTGCACTAACAGCGACTTGGACTGTGTTATCCCATTCGAGATCAATACAACTACTTAGGGGTCAACATTCTTAAAAGGATGGGCATCACCTACATTGGGACTACTTTCTTTTGGGCTTTGAACTTTAGGAGATTCAGGAGAGTTTTCCGGTGGTTGCATATTCGTAAAGTTAGATGTCCGCTTAGGATCGGACTTAATTTTATGACCTTTAGGATTATGATACGCTTGGGTGTTTGATGCTGGTAGTCTGTGGTTATCTCGGCCTGCTTTTCGTTGGCATGGTGTTCTATCTGGTAGAATCTTAATATCTTTGAAAATCTGTTTCTGTTTCAATGAATTGGAGGAATTTAAAAACTCACTAGCGTCTACAGATGAGTTGAATTTGAACAAGATCGGTGAGTGCATATCAGGGTGACTTCTTTTTAATCTTGAGCATACACATGGTACGTGTGTCATATTGCTGGCTCTAAGCAGACTAGTTTTGATATTTTTAAGGGCATATGAGTCCGGTATATAAAACACAATTGCATTGCTAGATCGCCTTATTCTTTCAAATACCTCTGATGCAACACAATCTAAGAAGTTATTTATGTCATTCATTTGATCTGGAGTCTCTGTGAGGTTAGGGTTGATGAGATACTTGAGGGGATTGAGAATGTTCATGTCAACTTGCAGCCTTTTCATATCATTCGTATGGTTGCGGTTGTGATTATCATCAGTGTTTACCAACAGAGTCTTCAACACGTCTGGAATGGATACAACTAGTAAAAGCTTGTCTGCTTCCGGATGGACGCCTACAAGCAGGGGCCTTTATTTTCTTTTGTTGCATGATAAAAAAGTGACGTATAGCAGATGGATTGAACAAAATATTGGAAATAGAGATGAAAGAAAAAAAAATCAATGCCGAGGACTGAAGTCTAGTAATCAAAACCTATGCTTAACACAAGGGTGGATGTATCGTGAGGATCGGTGAAAGTGTAGAAAAACAGTGGATAAGAATAGCAGGAAGATATTAGTGGTGACAAAATATACTGTCATAAAAAATAAATAAATAAACCTATGACAGACTCACCGAATTGGACAGGTGATTCCGGAGATTAAGTGAGTTATAGTATCCAAATACGATTTTAATGAAAGTATATGGAATAGTGAGTACAGTGCTTTGTCATACACGATTATATATTTCTAGATATTAGGTAGAGATCCGAACAGATCCTGTAAATACATAAAGTACGTGTGTTGTAGCATACAAACACGATATAATGAGTAGAATACAAATATGAAATTATATCCCTCGCCGAATATGATTATATACGGTTTTTGGAATGACAGAGGAAAGTTATATCGTGCAGCCAAAATGAATATACAATTATTTGATTATGAGTTATTGTATGAATGTGATCATATATACCATCAATAAGTTAAAATTAAGATCTTATCGTATAGCATAAAATTTGCAGCTTAAACGTGAACAGATCAGAATTGGGTTGTCTTCCGTAATTCCAAGAAAAGATAATCCATCCAGCTCAGTGAGAATCCTAGAAAAAAGAAAAATGTAGACCACGGCCAAGAAGTAACGACCCCTTCGTAGCGCGCGCTTGGATGTTCCTAATAGGCACTGCTTCTGGCCATCGAGTGAAACGGTCTACGCATGTTAAAAGACAAGAGTGTCCGTTTGAATCTGGTAAGGGTCCTACCAAATCCAGATGAACATGGTCGAAACGAGCATCAGGGGTTTTGAAAAAACCTAAGGGACATTTGTTGAGTCTTATTACCTTAGAATTCTGGCAGCTTACACAGGAGCGTGCCCACTCCCTCACGCCTTTATTCATACCAGGTCAGCAAAACCTTTCGGCTATAAGCTTGATGGATGCACGAACACCTGGGTGAGAAAGATTGTGCAACGTATTGAAGACGTTGCGTCGATAATGTTTTGGCACGATTGGACGATCCCTACCTGTAGATGTGTCACATAGTAAAGTTTTCTTACCTTTTCCCATCTGTTTGATACGCAGTTTGAGGGTTGTCGAGGATAACTGATGCTGAAGATCAATGTCTTCTTTTTGAAGCTGATCGAGTATAAGAAGGTCGATTTCCTGGAAACTGTTCAAGGAACTTATTCGAGACAAAGCGTCTGCGACTACATTGTTTGCTCCAGAAATGTGTTGCATATCTGAAGTAAACTGCGAAATGTAGTCGAGTTGTCGAGACTCTCGCGGTGAGTACTTATCTGAAGATGAACTTAAAGAGAAGGTAAGAGGTTTGTGGTCGGTGAAAAGCGTGAATTCTCTTCCTTCGATAGAATGTTGGAAATGCCGTACAGTACGATACATAGCTAGGAGTTCCCTACCGAACGTGCTGTACCTAGATTCCGAGTCTAGCAGCCGTCTCGAGAAAAATCATAATGGTTGCCGAGAGTTGTTAACCCATTGTTATAAGACTCCTCCGATTGCTGAGTCGGATGCGTCTACGGCGATACTAATAGGAGCTTGAGTGTCTTGATGCGCAAGCAGGGTTGCCTTAGCGATATGTTCCTTAACTGTGGAGAATTCTTTTCGAGCGGTGTCGTATAGACTAATTGATTTCGCATTTCCACGAAATTGATCGGTTAACGGTTTCATAAGAGATGTGCATTTGGGTATGAACCGTCTATAGAAACTTACAAGGCCGTTAAAAGTGCGCAACTGCTTAAATGTGGTCGGTTCGGGGTAATCCAGAATGGCTGCGACTTTGCTTCTAAGAGGTCGGATGCACTGAGCATCAATGGGGTGTCCGAGGAAGTCTAAGGAGTTTGTTCCGATTTGGCATTTCTGAATGTTGACGGTAATGCCATGCCTTTGGAGTCGATCGAAAACAATGTCCAGATGCTGGAGATGTGATTCTCTGTCCGGACTTGCTATGAGACAGTCATCAACATACGCATGTACAAAGTTGAGACCTCGGAAGACATCATCTATGAACATTTGGAAGGTTTGAGCAGCATATCTTAGGCCGAAAGGCATTCGTGAAAATTTTTAAGGGCCGAAAGGAGATATAATGGCGGTTTTCGGAATGTCGTCAGTAGTCATAGGGATTTGGTTATAAGCTCTAACCAAGTCGATTTTCGAAAAGACAGTTCTGCCTTTCAAGGTAGCTGTCAAATCGTGAATGTGTGGCAACGGGTAACGATTGGGAATGGTTTTAGCATTCAGACGCCGATAATCACCAGTTGGCCGCCAATCATTGCTGTCCTTTTTAGGGACCATGTACAAGGGGGATGACCGAGGGCTATTTGATGGTCGAATGATTCCTAAGTGTATCATGTGATCGAATTCGTTTTTGGCCAACCTAAGCTTTTCGGGAGCCAGTCATCGTGCTTTTGAGGATACAGGTGGTCCTGTAGTCGAGATGTGATGTGTAACATTGCTAGTTACACGGCAATTTCGGTTGCGGTTGGTATATCCCGGGGTATTTGTCGGGTAATGATTGATATAGGGGGTCTATGGCGTGCTTAATTGTGACTGGGGATAATCTGCAACCAGAAAAAGGAGTTACGCAAACGGATAACTTAGTGTTTCCGTCTGTTAACCTTCGTGAGCGTGTGTCGATGAGTAGATTGTGGTATTATAACAGATCTATACCAATGATTGGCATAGAAACATCTGCAACAACGAAAATCCAGTGAATGGGTTTGCGTAAACCCACGTTAAGGTAAATGTACCTTTTACCATACGTAGCAATCGGTTTTCCGTTTGCCGCCTGTAAGCTTAAGACAGACTCGCGAAGTCTGTCGTTGGGATTCGCTGGAAGAATGCTAACTTCTGCGCTGGTGTTGACGAGGTAGCGAACTTTCGTAGTCACATCTGTGACGTATAACAGACGGCTGTGTTCACCGGCCACGGTTACCGTTAACGCATGCCGACTGGGAAGTTTCCCGAGTTTTTATTTGTGCCAGTCGATTTAGAGTTCGGTTAATTGCAGGGTTTCCTGCAATATCTGAGAGACTCACCATACTGTTTATGATACCAGCACCAGTCGGCGTTGTCTGTCTCTCGTGGTCGAGAGGCAGATCTCCTACGTGAGACACTTCTACGTGGAGTTTTTGATCGACTACGGTCATTACGAAATCTAAGATATCGTGTGAGAGTGTGACATAGTTCGGACATGTCAATCGGGGTCAGTTGAGGTTCTTCTTTGACGGAAAAAACCTCGGCGCTAGTCGATTTCGTAATTTTCAAAATTCGATCAGCAGATGCAGCCAGTTCGTCTACGGCGTTGTTTTGAAACGAGACGAGAACTGCTTGCACCTGTTTCGGGAGTTTGGATAAGAAGAGCTGTTTAAATAGGCCATCATCGAACGTTCGTTGACTTATCACTTCTCTCATCCTTAACAACATGTCCGTCGCGGAATCATGTTGCAGGTCAATATTGTTAAGTAGTTGACCCAACCGTTGTCGATCGGTTAGATCTCCGCGTTTTAGAATTGACCGTTTAAGTGTTTCGTAAGGTTCTGGAACATCACCAGTAAACATACTAGGTGTTACGTACCTGTCAAATTCGCGCGGTTTACCTTAACGACCGCAAGGAATTGTGTGTGCGAGCCCGTGATTCCGTGCCTGCAAAAGTCAGCTTATGCGTAGCAGAACCAGGCTTCGATATTGTCAGGCCAGAAGGGAGTTAATTGAATCGATGGTGGGGGAATAGTGTTTAACTTAAATGCCTTAGGTGTCTGTTCCGTCATAGTATTATTAGAACAAAAAATACATAATTAAAATATATCCGAAAAACTCGAAAAAAAGGTATATCACAATATATAAAAATCAAATAAAAACAATGAATAATGAAGTTCCAAAAAGGAACAGACTCACAGTTTATCGATCGGTGTACCAGATCACGTCGGTCTCACCACTAAAGATACGACCGGTATTGTAGTTTTACAACTAGCAACCAGCAACACCTTCTATATTCGAAGCGTCCCGCAATCGGTTAAGATCAGAAGTCAGATGTGAAGAGATTGGAAAGATATATTTGATCCGTTATCAATATATCGAGAAGCGTCTACTCTAATCTGGCTAGTGAGCGTAGCAGCTGTTTCCCACGCTGGGTCGTAACGTGATCTGGTATGGATGCATGACCGAACACCTTCAGTTAAACAAGTCCACTTAAAACAATGTGGTCAGCATCCAATATCGAACACTTAAAGAGCTACCATAAACGCTAATATACACACGCAAACCAAAGAGCCAAGAGAAGAGGAAGTATTTCACCACCATGGGGTGACGGCAATACCTCATCATTAGATGAAGGCGACTTCGATAAATCGCAGGCATTCTCATACTACTTAAGCAGTGTATGTATCGTAGAGACATCCTTCCCTCCAGTTCATACAAGCACACCGCACGAACACATCTGAAACTGTGACCCTTAAAATACTCAACGTCTTTGGTTTGCCAAATCAGCTCGACATAGGCAAATCCATGGGACCTTATAAAATGCACCCTAGGTTACTAAAAAAATTAGCTAATTTTGTATGGAATTCCTAATGTACATGTTCTAGTCTACTTTTAACCTAGGGTAGATTGTCAAAAGACTGGAAGAATGCTATAGTAAGTTCTATCTTCAAAATAGGTACGAGATATAAACCTGGGAACTATGTACCTGTAAGCTTAACCGTAGTGGTCTTTAAAGTTTTAGGAAACATTCGGAAAGAGTTGTTTAAGTATCTCGATGAAAACCGGATATTTTCTGAAAAATGGCTTGACTTGAGAACAATTTATTCCTGTTTTTCATTAACTGATTAGTAGCCCGTTAAAGTTGGTGCACTCTTAAAGACCAAAAATTACCGAAAGATGTAACGTACATTGACTCTATCAAGGCTTTAGACGAAGTTCCTCACAGCGGGCTACTATATAGGTTAAGTAATGTTTGGATTGAAGGTAAATAAGGAACAAAGAACTTCCTAGTTGGATGTCAACAAAGAGCGCGGGTGAACTCAAAGTTGTCCAGCTGGGAGACTGTGCTTAGCGGAGTACCTCAAGGGACAGTCTTGAGGCCAGTGTTGTTCCTTTTGTATGTAAATGACCTTCCTCTTTTTTAAACATCATCAGTTTTTGTACATGCTGACGTTGTCAAGATGTGGAGAGCAATAAAATGTGAAGGTGAGAACCAAGAGCTTCAACATGATCTGGACAAATTAATTGAATGGTCTAGAATTTGGCAGTCGTCGATAAACGCCCTCAAGTGCATCGTGATGCATTCTGGTCATCAAGATACAGATAAATACATGGTTAATAACATTGAGCTACATGTTGTCCAGACATTCAACGACCTAAGATTCAACGTTAGCCAAGACCCAAAAACTACTGCGAATTGTCGTGCGATAGTAGCCAACGGTTTTAGAACAGTGTTCAATACGTAAGGCTTTTATCCACGTAGACGCTAAAATCTTTTTGTTTTTGTATACAGTTTTTTTTACTTTCCAAACTCCAGTAATGCATACAAGCATCTAGCCCCTGAATAAAAAGGCGGCAAGCTATTGAAAACGTTTCAAAGAATAGCAAGTAAGTTTATTCTCGAGATAGTAAAGATTTCGTATGATTAAAATAAAACTATTTCTATGGTCATATAGAAGAATCAGATGCTACTTGGTCTCAGTCTTTAAATTACTTGGTAAAAAAGTTGCATCTGGTATCCCCCTAAATTTTTTGCCCTCCAAAGCAGAGAACTTGCAAGGCCAGTCAAAAAGCGTTCACAAGCTCAGAATAAATTTCCTGTCAGCCGACAATAGACTTTACCATCAAATTGCTGGTTAGTAAGCGATTGAGAAGACAGGTGAGAAGAAAATACATAGTACGAAGTAATTTCAAGACAAACCTTTAACAGTACCTAACGAAAAACATCTTCAAATATTCAATAATACATCCACACTGAATAAGGCTCACTTTTTATTTGGATTGTCGTCTACGTTTATTTGCTAAAAATCTTGCATCGTGCAAGAAGGCCTAGCTCCCAACATCCACTACTGATGCTATTTTGCTTTCGAGACAGGTCGCACTTTGGAACCATGAACAGGACAAATGACAAAATATAACGACTACTGTCTTAACTCACTGAGAATTTTATTAAAGTTGGACCAATATAATGAGTCAGAATAACATAAATTCACTATATTTCATGTTTTCTCATCAGCTGCTTACGATCACATATGTATTTAATGACAACATTGAGGTATGATATAATGTGCAAACACCTGATGAGAAACCACGAAATATAATGAATTCACACTATTCTGCCTCAAGTGCTGTTCTAATTTTATCCCAATTCATAAAGGGAACCAATTGCATGGAACTACTGCGAATTGTTCTGTAGAATCAGTAGTTACTTACATAGATTTCGCTTACAGTTTTACGAAATTTCTAAGCAATAGTCGGTTCAGGCATCAACACGTAAGCCAAACAAGCTTTTGTGGACTTCCATAGATCATCACCAATGATATCCGATAATTCCATCACTTGAAATTTAACAAAGAACTCTTATGACTAGCAAACTGATCACGGAATTTTTGTTTTTTCAATACAGCTCCTATAGTAGACAGTTATTCAGGTGTTTTTAACGGGAATGTGAAAGTCAAATATTCCATGCTGCTGCGATACCAGTCCTTAACAACGGCGGATGAGCTTCTTATCTGAGCAGTCGGTTTATCGATCTTGCTAGGCCAATGAGTAATCGCTTTAAGAATCATTTAAAATGTTCCGTTATCAGTGTACAATCTATTGGTATGAAATGTGGTATGCGTACAACGTTCTCTCTAACAACAGCCGCAGACGAAAATGGAAGTGGAGATGAGAACACCTCTGTTTTGAAAGAACTGCCTGATGAGCATGTATTTAATTGATTCTTGCTGTTATTAGTGAAGAGTTTCAAGTCAAAACTTTGACAACTCAGCTGGAACACATCCACCTTCTATTTCATCGACCTCTAGTTATTCAGAGGTGTACAATTAGTCGTTCGGCTTTCTTTTGACTTCCCTAACAATGAAGTTACTTCATTCGTTTATCAATCCACCCCTTTGGTCTTTCGGTTTCACACAGCAGTGTGTCATCTTGGTGTGCATAGTGCTTTTGTGACTGAGTACTCCAATGAATGATACCTTTAGTTCCTCAACTATCATGCAGTCATCTGAAAGCAATTACTTCTAATTGATGACAACTTACCACAATGATGCAATACAGTGCATGGTCGTAAGGTAAAGCGGCTATCAGGGTCTGTACGATGAAGAATATCTCTGTAGACGAGAAATTGCTTGTTGAGCAGTCGATTGCCGGGGATGACTAAAACGTGTTTTCGTTCCTTGCTGTTGACAAGGACATACTGCCTGAATTGATGCCGTTGTAAACTGGTTTCAGTTTACCATGAATGGAACTAAAACCAATCAATCAATAGTGACCGAATACTTACCATCTTAAGCGGTTTGATAAGTTATTCATAATTAGTCAGATCAGTGGTTTCGTAAATCTGAAATACTTCATTGTCCTTAGCATACGTAGTTCTTCCCCTCACTTCGGAGCATTTGAACCAACGTCGACGTGCTTGATATTTGTAGACAAGTGGTTCATAGTTTTTGCAGCATGCTTTTTATGTGTGACTGCTCTTGGTGTAGTATTGCTTCCACCTTAACGTATGCTTCTGTCATCGCAACCTAAGAAGAGAAGTCTGTGGTGGGACTAGTTCCCAAACACACAGTTCTTGAAGCTAAACATACAATAACTGGGAACACTCACGTTGGTCGTCAAACGCTCAAAGAAAGTTAGAAATGATGAGCTTGTGAGCACTTAGTCAAAACGTCTTGGCTCGGTTATGCTGGTGTGGTAGCTCCATGTGTCAGCTTGATCTTTGTATTAAATACCTTTCTCATTGCTCAGGCAGAATGTCCTCATCAGAAATAATCACTAAAATTGCTGACTGTCACGACAGGACGAGTCAATGTTGACAGTGTTGTGACTTCGATGTAATACCTTATCGATTAGGTAGTCATGTCATGGTATATACACCATAGTTAACCCCAGAAATATAGCATATTTCTAGGGTAAAGAGTATAGTTCAGACGCTTTGTCTCCAATATTCTTGCTAATTAGCGACTAAAACCTGAGATCAAAAAATAACTTGAACGCAAAATACATTTCACGCACCGCTTCAAAAGTATGCTGCAGCATAACGATGAGCACAACAACAAAAAGACGAAAATGTATTGACGATGCCTACTGGGAAAGGTCTAGGTAATGATGGATATTCGATTTTTTTTTCAACGAAATATGAATTCCGACTACAGTCAGTAAAACCTGTCTTATTTATGATGTATCATCATAAAAAATTAGTTCTATTGGTTGAAATAACTCACATATTTATTTAAATCACCGGATACAACTATGCAAAACAATGACACTAAACTTTAAACTACGAGTAATAACTGTACGGAATTCAGTCACTAATTAACAAAGAACAATGTAAACAAAAGCAATATAACTGAATAAAAATCACTGAATCAGGGTAATTCAGCGAGAGCTTGAACAAGATCAGAGTACAATCGACATCCACGTAAAAATTCTGTTTTATCTAACCATTCATCATGATCATGCAATAAAACAGGAGTATTTCTAATCGGCGAAAATCCAATTGCTTGTATTGGTTTTTTATTAGTAGAATGTGAAAGTAAATGATATTCTCGAACAAATCTGGCATCTGTACCACCAGGAAATATCCTCTTTTGAACTTTACTGCCGTGTTTTGAGCAGACATTAATTAAAGTAGCCCACCAAGGATTAGTTGATTCATCTGGGGTAATAACTGAGTGTTTTAGATCAACGCCAGTATTGACGAATTCGAACTAAATTACAAAAATAAGCGAATATGAGACCGGGAATGTCCATTCCATGTATACATCAAGAGTTCATTAATTATAAACAGTTGTTAAACTTTGACAAGGAAATAAGAGATACTTCATCAGACTTACGAATTCACTAAAATGTTATGTTTGATTGCATATTGATCAATGTTTACTACGAAAGTTATTTAACACACAGAAAGTAGTATTTTTAAGTCCCGATGTATAAGTTAGCAGGTGATATGAGGACCTGATGCTTTGTAGTCAATCAACTTACAGTGACTAGGTAGCTGATTCAAACACAAGACTTATGGATAATCCAGAGTAAATCATTTACCAGGTACGGGTTAATGTAATTTTCTTTGAGATACTGCTTGTGAAAGAGTTAGTGATAATAATTGGCTTCCAAAACCAAAGTAGGTTGAGCGGAGTTTGAACTTACAACGAATTGACTGAAAGTCGAGTCCTTTAATCACTAATCCCAGTAATGTCTTCGGCCAACCAACAAAGTGTGATGCATGGCTTACTGTATAACGTTGTATCTAATAGTTTATTTACATACTTAAATACACGAGCGATTACAGATCTTCAACCGTTACGGAAACTAATTGTTTGGACACGGAGTTATTTAATGATTATTCAGACTTTATTCAGTAAGGTAACAAAATTTAAAGACATCTTAAGGGAGATATCTGATGATGGTAAATGATACTGATAACTAAAACCTAATTATAGGAAAAAAGTAGTAGTATCACTGAAATAAAAATTAGAAGGATACTATTCATTCCGCATATAAATAAACAAAAATAGATAGGTATGTCAAATAGATATTCACAAAGTATCACTAGCAGAATTGTGTGAATTCATTAAACCAGTACTATATAACCTTGGTGTTCTTTACATAATATACGGACAAAAGTTAAATGTAATCATAAAATATCATTTTACTCAATCACATGGGATTATCTCAAATTCATTATTCCGCTTTTAATAACCATAACATAGAACTGTTCCAAAAGTGAAATTTACGCACAAATTTAATGATTCAAAAAGGTATTTTTCTGACGAAACCACTAAATTTCCAGTGAATATTACAAGAAAAAAAGAACGGTAAAGGAAATAGCGTAGAAACGAGCTAATCAGAATCGAGAAAACGATACTTGAGTTCTTGAGCGAAATTCAAGTATGAATAGATTTTAACTTAAATAAATTACGTAAGCTGAGTAGTAGAATTATCTTTTTATGATGGTTATACCACTTAAAATGATAACGAAGAATTACTTTTTTTTTACCATACAATAGCAATGACAGTTAAATGTACCGATTGCTTTATTCTCTCTGTGTAGATAGATTATAACACAAATCGACCCTAATGCCCTAACTGGAAACAATGTGAGGACTACTGAGAACCTATTTGTGTGATTAAAAGGGTTCAAGAAGACAGGCAATCTACTTCTATATGGACTAATTAATATGTTGTTGTTTTATTGATTTACAGGCAAAACAACCCGGAGATTCATCAAGTACTGTTAAATTTTTATATAATTTTTCCCCTCAAAACTATTCAATTATGGTAACTGCTTTCTAAATGGTTAAGAACTGGCTGAAGTTTGTCGCAGTTTTAAGCTTATTCCTGTAGTATGCTTTTACCGAAAGCACATCAAAGCGAAACAGTAATACTACTACTAAAAGTTTCGGCAATTATAATGGAGTTTTATATGGTGTAGAGGTTCGTACACAGCAGCAGTAAAAAAAAGCGATTTACACCCATATTTAGGCGATTCTTTTATTCTCCTGAATTTGACTATCTGGGGAATAATAGTAAAATAAAAGATACAAAAAAACTGTTACTTTTTCAAAAACTAACTTCAATCTGTCCACCAGCATTTAATGCCCACTGATCTAATTTCTTTTTGAAGTCATCCAGTGACAATGACGGAGTTAATCTAATGTCAAATGATGCTGTCAATTGTTCAGGTACAACATTATGCTGTACGCCTCCATTTATCATTGTCATATTAACTGTTGTTATATCCCCCAATGTTAGTTTTCCTAGAGAGTTTTCTAACCTTAATTGTTCTTCATTACGAAAACTGTAAATACTGAAAATTGAAAAAGACAAAACTATATGTACGAATTTCGTCTGAACAATTTTTTACTTGGAGATACACATCACGCTAGACAGAATTCATTATAGTTTAATTTCTTCTGTGCTGTTGGTCTCACTGGGAGAATAGTAGGGATTCCAACGCTTACAAGCTTTTCACTCCAATTGATAATTCTTTGACTATAAAAGTGACGCAGATCCATGAAGTGTTTTATTTACTATCAGTAAATAATAGAAAATTGGTTAATGTAAATTCTAGGTTATGAAGTTTGTCCTAGTAGAAATCGAAGATCAATAGTTCAAAGATAGGTATTATACTATGTGAAATGTTCAAATGACCTGGAACTAACTCATAGAAGCCAAACTTATTTATTCAAATAATAGTTAACTATAAGGAGTTTCTATTGCAACAAGAGGAAAATGTAGACATTAACTCACTCACACTTACATTTCAAGTTAGGAAGTTACCATATTTAGGATTAACAGTAGCAAACAAGAGCTACATAATTTATCGTAGCTGCTTTCAATAGATTTACAGACCTCCAACACCTGCTAATCAACATCATCAATAACTTTCTGAAGGTGACAGCGATTGGTAGTGGACTTGATATTCAGTGGGTACCGTTAACGATAAAAAATGCAAATAGATGTAGTTAGTGAGTCTGAAGTTGGATAAAAAGTATATCATGCATTCTACTATCAGTTATCACCGACAGAAAAACAAGAGATATCGTATTCAATATATATATATATATATATATATATATATATACGTGAGGGATCTATATTTTGACAGAAACTTACTAATTTAATACTTTGAAAATACGATATGGAATCAACACAAACCCAAATAAAAACATGGAAGACATTTTAAGAAGTCTTACTGATTTAAAAATATCCGGAATTTTTCAGCGGCCGTATTTTCAATCAAAGCAAGACCATGACCAGCATTACCGTGAAAGTGTACATTTATCCAAACTGGACGACGTTCATCATAAAATGCTAAATAATCTTCCGAACAACTTGGTATACCCTCATCTAAACAAAACCCAATATTCATATCTTGAAATCTAATTTCTTCGGAATGATGATTATTACATCCATTATGGTTTGATACAAATGGTTTCATTCCTTTCACACCACCCAACTCCTCGTCAGGTACAAAAGTCAAGTAAACTGTACGACGTAACTGGTGGCATCCACATGATTTTAATCTTCGAATAGCCTCCAACTGTTGAATACCAATTGATTTCATATCCTTCAACAAAAGAATATAAATGGTATAATAGGTTAAATAACATTTCAAGACAGAGTATCTAATGATGTGTTCCAGAATTTCAGAAGTAATAAACAAACTTTGCAGTTTACATTACGAACTGACGTTGGTTAAACAACTATTGAAAACATCGATTACATTCCAGTATAGGACTTCTAAGTGAGCACTGAGGAGGCTACCGGAGATTGAGCCGAAAACCTCCAGGTCTCGCAGTGAGTCTTTGAATTTTAGAGAATTGAATTGGGATCCGATGGTTTATATCACTGATTTTATTCAATTCGTGATATTAGTCGACCATTTTCCAGTCCGATTAGTGGACAACTTCTTTACTCTTGGCCTGGTTGGACTGCGCTAGTTACGTCTTTACAAGGTATATAGAAAAATGATTTTTGTAAATTAGTTACTAGTATGATGGGGAGTATCATACTAGGATGAAACAGTTGTCCAGTGCTTCCCAGTTTTTAATAGTTAGATAGCTAATGTCAGTTTGTGACGTAAAGAGGAAAATTCGAAAATTTCTACACACACCCTACACTAATATTAAAACAGCAAAAAGATACATAGAATTTGAAAGTTTTCCGAAAAAGTATCAAATGGGTGATATATGGATAGTTTATAGCAGTTTTAAAAACTTATTTTAAAATTATTTATTTTGCAATAAGATATGTACGACTGATTTTTAAAAAATATGTTGACAAACTAAATTGTACATAATACTAAAGTATCCTAATCCTAGCTTTGATCTACTAAGCCATGAATGTAGACATTTTGCTATGTCGCTTTATAATCCCCAGTTAAGAAAACAGGTCTTGAGTATTAAATTTGTAAAAAGCACTGAAAAAGATTTAAGTAGGGTAACAACTATTACGCATAAATATAATTACAATGTCCTCAAGAGTAGGGAGAAAAGTAAGTTATCAAAAGATGGAAAAATGATAGGAACAAAGCGTCTTTAGTGACACATGAAATGAGTGAATTTGGTGAAAAAATCACAAGTTGTAGTTTGCAAAATAACAAAACAGTAAGTGATGAGGGTGGTTTGCGATACATAATAGAAAACTGTTACCATAACTATTAGGTAAACTACACCCGTTCTAAAGAAGATTCGGAATAATAATAAATATATTTTTGTGATATTCCAATCAGTAAAATATCGTATCTGACATTTTGTGACTTAATGAAAGTCAATTCACAAAAATATATTTATTATTCGCCTTCCACCCAATTTATTTGAAACTATCGAGGTAAGGAACAGTTCTCGAAGTGTAAAATGTGAACTCATCTGATTAAGAACATAGTCACAAAATTTTTATTGAACGAAACGTTCAGTTTCAAAAGGGGTGTTCTTAGTGTTTCGTTTCGAAATCTATTCTACAGACTAGGACTATTAATACGTATTTACACAGTAAAAAAAATAGCAAAAGATTGTTAGATTAGATCATAGCCAAAATGAATAAAAAAAGCTAAGGCAGGCAAATTAAGGTGAAGTTCCAGTACAGGAAGTCAATGACCGTTGGTCTAAGGTGTGTACGTGAAGACCACCTGGATAGGGTCTGAGCAATAATCGTGACTGATAACTAGCACCCTGAGGTGCCATGGCTTAAGACAGGACGTATGTTTATTATTTATTTATTTATTTATTTAAACACATATATATTGGTACAAAAGGGCACCAGATACATATGCGCCACACAAAATAATGAAAGTAGGAAGAGAAGGGATGAAAAGATAAGGCGGACTGAAATGTACAACCAGAAGACTCTTTCAGTTAGGAAAGTTAGAACCATTCTTTATGTAGAAAGTAAAAGAAGGTTGCAGCAGGATCGCCACTGGCTTCTATTCTGAGCCATATCTGATAACGTCTCTAGCCACTGTGTTGCACCATCTCTCGGACCCCAACCAAGGAGTCGTGAAGGACCAACAGAAGCTAGCCCTTTGCAGCTCTCTTTCATGCCACGACACCATGTCATACACTGACCTCCTCTCCGCTTTTTCCAACCAGTCCCAGAGTCGGCAAATAATGCACGACGTGGAAGTCTCTGGGACGACATTCGTAAAACATGTCCAAGCCACCGAAGTCGGTGTTTCAAGATGGTGACACCAATTGAATTATCGTCTCTGCGCCCGAACACACGATGCCGAACCTCTGCATTACTAACATGGTGTTGCCACTGGATGTCAGCAATCCTTCGGAGACAACGATGATCGAACACAGAGAGACGTCTAACATCCTCAACTCGGAGAGGCCAGGTTTCACAAGCATAGAGCAAAACTGCTCTCACCGACGCGTTGTAGATCCGACCTTTTACAGCCAGACTAACATCACGAAGGCGCCAAAGATGGCCCAGATTGGCATAAGCCGTTCTGGCTTTCCTTATACGTGCATCAATCTCATCACCCACGCCACCACCAGCACTTATATAGCTACCTAGATACACGAACTTCTCAACTACTTCGATCTCCTCACCATCCAGGGTGAGTACAGGATGAGAATCCTGCCAGTCTTGTAGGAGTACTTTGCACTTGGAGGGTGCAAAGCACATGCCGTACCTGCGGACACTGATTGCCAACTGATTAAGTGCTGATTGCATGCCTTGGGCATTATCGCACAGTAAGACAATATCATCCGCATACTCAAGGTCGAGAAGTCGTTCTCCAGGCAACAGATCCACACCGCCATTACTTACATCCACCAGAGCTGTTTCCAGGATGTCGTCGATGGCAAAGTTGAAGAGGAATGGTGAGATCGGGCAACCCTGCCTAACCCCACTGCTCGAATGGAACAAGGGAGAAAGGTGGTTGTATGCCCTCACTCTGCCTGTGTTCGTATACAGGGCCTTTAAGATGTTAATGAACTTCTCAGGCACACCCTTCTTCAATAGACAATCCCAGAGAACAGTCCTGTCCAACGAATCGAAGGCCGCTCTGATATCAAGAAACACTACGATTGTTGGCCTGCGATAAGTATGACGGTGTTCTAACATTTGGCGGAGGGTGAAGATGTGATCAATGCATCCTCGACCAGAACGAAAACCAGCCTGCTCCTCGCGAGTCAATCGTTCTCGGGTTTTAAACAACCTACGAAGAATGATAGAAGCCAATAGTTTGGACGCAATCGAAAGTAGACTTATCCCCCGATAGTTATTGCAGGAACAACGTGAACCCTTTTTAAAGATAGGGACGACTATTGACTCATTCCATGATGTTGGGACACTTTCTTGCTCCCAAACCTTTCCAAACAACACAGTCAATTCCTTAGTCAGAAAGTCGCCACCATCTTTAAAAAGAGCCGGAGGTAAGTCATCTGGGCCAGGTGATTTGTAACGTTTCAAGAGTTGGAGTTCCTTGCGGACTTCCGCCTCGTTTGGTGGATCAGTCGTCACCGGCCATGGGGGGCAGGACAGGCTGGTTGATGTTGCCGGAGCAGCAGGCCAGTTGAACTGCCCTTCGAAAAATTCCGCCCATCGTCCAAGACGTCGGGAGATGTTAGTGATTGGCATCCCATCATCCTCGTAGATTGTTTCACTCACACCAGACTTCTTGCTGCCAGTGGCTCGGATGAGTTGGAAGAGCTTCCGGCAGTTACCAGATGCAGATGAGGTGCCATGGCTTAAGACAGGACGTATGAGTGTGAAATGTATTCAGTATTTACGGACAAAAAATATTTGAAGAAATTAATGTTTCCAATAACGCGATCATCAGGTTTTACAGTCGTAAATACATAATTATTGCATTACAATAGACAAAATGAACCATACATAAATAAGTAAATTAGACAATCTTATGTGTTAATATAATAAATCTTTGCATCCATTTCAGCTTAAATACGCTCGAAATGTGTCATTAGTCAATTTATCAGTCAGTCAGCAACAACGTAGAACTTCGTACATACGTACATCAGTTCAAGTTGCCATACCACATTAGCACAGAGATACAACTGTCGATTCAAATCCCATAGCGGTAGAAGTAGTAAGAGCATAAGCAGTAATTGGAAAGATTAGTATTTGAAGATGCTGTTCAAGGAGTATAATCCAGTGAAATAAATTTGGAAAAGAAAAGAAAAAAGGTACATGAAGAATTCAGAAAATTAGAATTTGGGAGAACACAAAGAGTGGATGCACCTTCGCCATTGAAACGATTTTGAGCCATGTCAATCAAGGTCTCTAACCATCGGTTGCTATCATCTCGCGGATACCAACCAGGTAGTCTACACCTACCAACATGGCTCAGTCCAATTGTCAGTGACTTCATGGATTTGTGCTACGTTTTGGTCTGGCCGCCTCTAGCTTTCTTCCAACCTACTCCTACACCATAAAACATTTGCATGTCGGGCAGTCGGTGGTTGGGCATACGTAACACATGTCTCAGCCATCTCAACTGATGAAGTTTCACTACTTCATCAATTGATTTGCCATCCTTACATAGTACCCGTTTCCTAACAACTTCATTACTTACTCGGTGGTTCAAGGATATACGAGCAATGTTTCGAAGCCCCCAAATGCCCTGATACGGTCAAAAGTGCGGAGAGTCTGCTCTCCCTCTCGAAATGCTCTCACATGGCCAGCGAATATATAGCCTCTGCCAGGGAAGTCCTACTCACTGCCTTCTCGTGATATTACTGTTGTTTACGAAATTGAGAGGACGAAAAGCGAATGTCCGGCGCTTTAACCGGGTTGGTGGGTGTGGAGGATCCACCTAGGGGAGTTGGAAAACCCTGATTCCAAACCAATGGTGCACATGGGCTCCAGTATCCTGAAGGAACAAATGGCGTATGAATCAACCGTTGGTCACCGGCTACCATGGGACTGCATCTCCTCACGATGCTCCACTGCCTTGTGGATCAGATCTTTCGGTCAAAGGCTCCGGGTGTGGCCCCCTGAGAAAACCACCTGCTTCAGTTAGGGCACCTTGGCAGTATCACAGCCCTCACACAAATCTCATTTGATTTGTGAGGCGCATATGTATCTGGTGCTTCCTTGTACCAATATTTATGTGTTTAAATAATAAATAATAATAATGATCGAATACTAGTAACCTACGAATATCCTCTACTCTTACAGGTCATGTTTCACTGCCATAAAGTGGGACGGAATGAACTGCTAAGCAGTAAACTCGTCCTTTGGTTGCTAGACGGATATCTCGCCTACGCCATAAATAACGAAAGTTGGCAAAAGCTAGTCGAGCCTTCTGTATCTGTACTGAGATTACGTCACACACTAGACCACAAAAGCTGATGAGACTCCCAAGTTAAGTGATGCGGCCGATACGCTCAACTACTTCACTCCCCATTATTAGTTCAGGTGCCAATGCAACCCAATCGTGAAGTAACATTTCGCATTTCGACGGGGAGAATCGCATCCCGAGCATGCTTGCATTGTTGCTTATGGTGGTCACAGGATTCTGCATTTTGTCAGCGACTTCACTAAATAGAACTACGTCACGGGCATATTCTAAGTCAACCAGTGGATCTCCCGGTAAAAGTTCAACTCCTGGAGATTTAAATGAAGAAAGTGTTATCTCTAAAAGCATGTCAACGAGAAAGTTAAACAAGAATGGAGAGAGTAGACAGTCCTGACGAACAACACTTGAGGTAATCAATCCTGATGACACTTCGCCATAAGCTCTCACTCGGACAATTGTGTTCGAGTAGAGAGCCTGTATAAGGTTGATGTACTCCTTTGGTAAATTTATATTCTTAGTGAGAAGCAGTGACCAGTAGAGTTCAACCAGGTCTGTTGTGAGATAGTAACTCACTGAAGACAATGGTGGACGGTTGCTCAATTTCGTGGATATTAACACCGTTGGATGTCGGCTAAGTGGTCTACAAATTAGGCGCTCGCGTGCGGGACTGATAGGTCCTAGGTTCGAATCTAACGAGACGGGATCGTGGATGCGCACTTCTAAGAAGTCCCACAATAGGACGAAACGGCCGTTTAGTGCTTCAAGGTTTTCCATGGTGGTCTAGCTACAATTGATTCATGATTTCCATTATAAAATTACTAAAATCTCCACAAAACCCCCTTCTGATAATTTATAATCCCGCAGAATTTAGGTTCCAATACTACCCCGACTATCTTGCTGTTGATTTCTTAGAATGGTGCTGATATTGTATGGGAATTAGGGTTGGTGTACAATATTTCAAGGTCTTAAGTTGATGACTTGTTTGACACGAGATCACTCGAAATTTACGGGAAATTCGCCGCTTGGTTTTACGAACGAAATGTTAAGGTAGCAGCATTTTTTGTTAAAAGAAAAAACTTGTATTAACATGTAGACGACCACCCATATAACCGAAATTCTATAAGATGTATATGACTACAGGAATAGTCGAACCAAGCCTGAACAGAAAACTAGTCACCAACATGCACCGAAAAAATTACAGTAAAATACTTCTTATAATCACAATCATATCGATCCACTGGTTCAACGATAAAAAAGTTTATCATAGTAACTATTTACATTTGAGTAAAAAGTGAATTTTTAATACAATCATACTAATTTCTTTATGGTGTTCCAGCGAACAGTAGAATCACGGGATTTAATTACCTGAGTACCTCGACCGTATATTTTACCATCGGGTGTAATCATACCACTGAATGGAGGATATGACCATTTTTCTTCGACTACTGGTACTACGTCCATATGTGAATTTAACATGATTGCCGGTAATTCCGGTTGATATCCATCCCAACGCATGATGACGATAGGATTATCTGGAACGATTTCAACTACCTTGCATATAAGCTGTAATTCTTGACCCAATTTAACAAGCCATTCAACAGCAGGTCGATAACATGGATTAGGATGAACTGTCACAAATTGTAAGTATCGAATGAAATTCTTCACGGCAATTTCATCCAAGTACTTGTCGTTATTATCGTTCATTGTAAAACAAAATTAAGAAACTATTTTTGTGAAACACCGCTGATCATACACCTTTAACATAACATGAAATAAGATTATAGAATCAAAATAAACAACTACTGCAAACTATTTATAAGTTTCAAAAGCAAAATCTGCATATGAAAAAACGAAAACCACTGTGTTCAAATAAGTCAGTTGTTTCGATAAAATTAAGTACGTCTTTATGAAAATAAATATCACATTAAGTAGTTTAAAACTACAAACGAAGCAAGATATTATAAAGAAACATGAAACAACTGTTTCCGAATAAATGTCCAAGAGAATAAGAAACAAACTTACATAGTAAGTCTAAAAAGCCATAAATGAATAAAGTAAGACCAGAGACAAATGTCGCGTTAGTCCAAGTCGCTATGCCACATTTGTATGATGAAATGAAAGTAATAAGATGAATACCAAAGGAGTCGAAATAATAGTAGTGTCAATGTTATTGACAAAGACTAAAGGTAGGAAATATGGCTCGAGAAGAAGGAACGTAAAAATATGTATGGAGAGATACTACAACTCAAAATGTAGAGAAAGATAAAGAACAAATGGATCTGCACTATTGTCAACGACTGGGAACCATTTTATCCAATGTCTCAAAACACTAATATCAGTTATTTTGTGGACCCCAACCAGGTAAACTGTATCTACCACACATGAGTTAGACCAACAGTCACCTACCTCGGGTTAGTGTCACGTCTTGGTTTAACAGTTCTTAGATTTATTCTGACAGTCTGGCTCCAGTCAATACTGAACTTTGAGGTAGATGGTGTCTGAGTATAAACAACAAATGTCTCTACTTCAGTCGATGGGGATTCACAACCACATGAAACCGGTTGACCATCTTTGCCTAGTACTCTATTTCCAACCTCAGCATTGTTCACTCGGTTGTTCCACAATATGCGAGCAGTGCTTCGAAGATACTTATGGTCAAAAACCTGCAGCGCATTCATGTCTTCTACTGTCACAGACCACGTTTCTCAGCCATAAAGAAGTATAGAGAAGACTGGCCAGCTGTTTACAGGCCCTTTGGTTAGCGGACAGACATTTTGCCTGAACCTCAGTGACTATTTCCTAAAATGCAGCTGATATCTGCGTCAAATTTAACACTAAAACCTGCCCCCCACTCCTGAAGATCTCCGGAATTAATCAGTCAGAGCCTCCTATCCTCTCTTGCTGTAGATTAGATTTTCAAGTCCGAGCCACAGTCGAGGGCCCAAGGTTGTTTGAAAATAATAAGTAAAGGAGGGTAGCGTGAGGCAGATGAACTGTTTCCCGAAATTTTCTACCCACCAGTCTTAACTACTAAACAGGGAATGGTGTTTGTTTTTTTCCGAGGTATTCTAAAAAATTCCATTTTTAATACCTGTTTGCTTGGTGAACCGGAATAGTTTTTTAGTGCCGTCTAAAGCCGCTGCTTTATCAGCCTCTTTTGCTTTTTTCTCACACTACTGCTCAAGATCATCCCGTTGAAATTTTGCTTCTTTGCGTCCAAGTTGTTGTTGCCTCTTTTTACCGCTCTTTGAGCCTGCTTAGATGAGTTTTTGAGCATCAGTCAATTTAGTAGATAGCAACAAAATCCACTGGCTTAAATTGGTTTACTTACAGGTGTTTGGATATCATTCCAAGCTTCTTCAAGACTAACTATTTTTCCCCGATCAACCAGGAGCTAAGCTAACTTTTCCCTTTATGTGTCCTTGACGCTTTTCTTCTTCCGAACGATATTTAAAGGGTCTTCTTGTTGTGACTTTCCTACATCCGGTAAGACACATTGAAATGCTTGCTCTCAATGGTGCATGACCACAGTCCGAGGATTTGCCTTGGAAGGAGCGACAGAATCCTATCGGGTCTCTCCAGGTAACGACTGGTGATATCAATTTGTTCGCAACGCTTTTCTGATGTCTGGGGTCACCATGTTAGACAATGTCTCCCATTATGCTTAAAGTCTGTACTTGGCAGGAATAATAAGTAGCAGATCACCACCGTCTGCATGTTCGACCGGGATACCATGAGATCCACCTAGGTGTTTGTGCTCCATACTGGCTAGTTGAGATCAAATGAATGACAACGCTAGGATTTTGTGTGTTTTGTTGACATGGGATACATCGATGGGAAGAAATTCTACGGAGTTAGATAGTGATATTTGTCTTCTGATATAAAAAACTTACTGTTGGCTTACCGTGTGTTTAACATAGCTTTCAGAAACGAAAGCTCAGAGACCTAGTAACGTGACAAAAGAATGTTCATAACCATGGAGTAAGCCTTTGTCAATGATTGCCCTGCTGAGATAAATTTTCTAGTGAAATGGTCATCATTTCGAAGCCGAGTTTAAAAACATAAAAGAACTCACAATAACTAACTCAGTTATGAAATGCGGTACCTATGAGGAAACGTTATATCCTATGAATTCATTGAATCAACTACATTGCAGTTAGGCATAGGTTTCTAAGTGCAGAAACCAAATTAGTTGATTTAATGTAAATTTTCGTTCAAGTACTACCTACAATATCTTTGGCGATGTACACTTCAGTGTACTATTGTAGTGGACGCTACTCATAAGATTTCTGTAATTAGTGTGCAGCGGAACGTAGCGTCAAAGTTGCAACAACTGTCAGATGGAGTAAAGAGTTTCAGTCCATCAAAAGCACGGTGTTTATAGAATACTTGGTAACCAGTTGAGAAGACAGTTCAGGTGGCAGAGTACATTGAAAGATGCTAATGGACAATTGAAAGCTATGCATGTGTATTATGTAAATACGTTGTAAATTTTCGTTATAAAGATACATTCTTCCTGCCTATTGTCGTGTTACACACTATATTTGCTTCAGTCGAATGGAAAGGTTATCGGGGTAGTCACATCGGAGAATGACATTGATAGATTGAAGTGCCAACGTAGATAAAAGTGAATCTAAAATCTACAACCAACTACTTTTCTTATCAAACAATTCATATTAACCAACACATACAAATAAATTATAACAAAACAAAGTTAAAAAGAATAACTGAAATTTTATTACACACTAGGTACACAGGTTTACAAAATCCAGTAATAAAGTGGATTTGTCAAACTATAGGTAGCACCTCCTCTTTCTTTACCTTATCACTTGTATGATTGTTTGTCTTTTTTTCTACTGGAGTCGATGGCTGAAAATTGACAGGAGACGCAAAACTACTTGTCTCAATAGATAGTGATGTAAACTTTTTCCGTTTTCGACTTTTACGTTCTGTTCGAGCGACAACCCCTTTTAATACAGGTGGTTTATACACACAAAAGTCATAACTGTATTCAAAGTTAGATTGATTGTTACTATCAAGCATACCATGAACAATCTCACTTCCAAATGACTGAAGAACGAGAGAAGATAGGTATGACTGAAATTCAGTGATAGTAAATTTATGGAATGGTGAACTATAATCATATAATTTTGGACTGATTTCCACATCTTCCCAACTTTCTTTTTTCTCGACTAATGAAGACTGAAATAAGAAAACATGAATAAAGAGAGCAAATGCGTTTAATATTGGAAATGGGTCCACAACAGTATGAGATTTACTTATAAACGTTATTACTAATATTTTATTGTCTACGGATCAAACTTGGGTAGACACGAACAAAAAGTCACGACCGCTGGTTAAATTATCAAGATCACTCAGAAACTGACTTAAACTGGTGCGATCATTATTGATGTTAGACGTGGAAAAATTCAAGAAACCCAGAATATGAAAATTAACATGAGATTTTTGACAAGTCTCACTCCATAATGTATTAGAACATAATGACAGCCATTTATATAACAATTTATCTGTTAGAAACGATAACTTGAAGAAATTTTGTACTAAGACTACTTTTTCTTAAATAAAGCTGTCAACAGTTAAGCCTCATCATCCAGGAACTTTAAACTGAATCTAGGCAGTCACATGAACGATTGTAAGAGGTCACTTTTATCTCAATATTACAGACTGAACTGTCAGTTCCAAAAATCTAATCTGCAGTTTTGAAGAAATATTCAAATAACCATTAAGGAAAGAATATTTAACGCGAATGTGCAGTTTATCCTGGCATACTACTGTGGAATTATAAATTAAAGGGGGGTAGCGAAATTTAAAGCACTTCTAGTGTGTCGTGGTACACGAGCTGACCATGTGATGATCAATGATTTATCTAACCTTATTGTTAGACTAATATTGATAACCAGTATGCCGAACAATGCAATCGCTTATGGTTTCAATGAATATTTGTTACAAACAAGAGGTAGTTGAAGCCAGTATGGAGATTACTATAATAAGTCGATTAGTACTTAACTGCGAAACACACTGCTAAAACAGGTTTTAGCTTAGCTTAGCCCGTATGTTAAAGTAAACACACATTTACGTTTCCCTTTCCAAAGGCCAACACCGTTTAACTTTACCTGAACTGGGATCAGTAATTGTGTAAAAAAGAATAAAAATAGGCATCACTGAGCTTTGCAGATTTATGAATTTTAACAGAATCATTCATCCAGACAGTGAGTTGGCAGTGTTTTCTTAGCTCTAGGGTTTAATCTTATTTATACGTCTACATACATGCCTCTGAGTATTTAGTAAGGGTACAGGAGTAAGAACTGTGGTAGTTGTTAGTAAAATATAATGAATACAGAGGAATATAGGAGGATGGCTATTAGTCTCAATCAAGAAAAAAGCATTTTGATTGTTTTCGTGAGGTTAACGCAAGCATTGGTTTCAGTTGTCCACAATCTGAAGGTTAACACTTTTCCAGAATATCCCAGTTGCACAGTTGTTACAGGTATGGCGGTAGTTTGAGAGTTTCACTAATAGTTGCACAGTCGGGAACAAAAAGCTGTACGATAAGACGGAAATGCACAAGTTTTTGTTAAATGCACCTAATCTCTTGTTTCGCGAGTAGAATAACAGTATAGCTGAGTATTCTGGATGTCCAGAAGGAAGCCATTACCACCATTTTATTTCTGTATCAATATAGCCTATCATTTGAATCCGCATTGCAAACTAAATAATTAACATTGTGGCAATAGGTTTTAGTCTCAACACTCTCTGATCAACCTTAATACCAAAGAAAGACCAGTATTTCAGACGGTCCAGTGTGACTGGATCACCACTGAAGAAAATTCCGATCGATGTGACTAGATAGTAGCTATAGATTGGATGAGTACAGTAGAATAAACGGTGTGTTAGGAATAAAAGGTCACTGAAAATGTACTAAATAAATATCCAGCACAAATGCAGATTAAATGCAAATGCTTTGCAGTTATATATAATAATGGACATTAGGTATATATATATATATATAATTAAAAGGTGAGTTTTAATTAAGTCAGTAGAAATGCAAGGGTATGGACTTACGGCTTTTGGACAATTAATGGTCATTTCATATGACGTCTCGCGTTTTTTAATGTCCATTGGAACTGAAATGTTACTAGTATTATCACCAAGTGTAGGAAACTTGGTCTCGATTTGTTTACAAATATCAGAGAGATCTGATGGAATCTCATTAGATAAGCAAAACCCCAAAACTGCCAGCTCCAAAAATTTGAAACAAGATTATAAACATTATGCAACTGAAGTTATTTAACGAACGGTTGAAGATAAGTAATATTTTTAAGGTTAATTTAATGTGCATTTCTGAGTCTACATAAATACCAGTACAACAAAGATTCTGGTATATTATCCAATTTAATATAATCAGGTTAGTTGACCAAATACATATTCTCGTACTCAGTTTTGAAACACGTCTTTGTTCGTGTGAGGACTATTGAAGCTACCAGACTAAGCACCCAAGTAGGTGGAATGACTTTCAAAGCTACAAGGTCATGGTTATCCTATTTGACCTGATTCTGTCTGAGTGAATTAAAGGATTAAAAACTAATTAGCTACTACAAATTATTTTAAAGCGGATATTATATTTGTAATGCATACACACGTTTTATGGCTTAGTAAAACAGAATTTACCCAATTACCTAGTACAACAATATTATTGTTAATATATCGGTGTAAATTTCAGGCTTTTACTCACGTATATCAGATTGAATTTGAACTTGTATGACAAAACACGGTAAGATTTTGACTAATATAATAGCTTCTATAATCATCCAACGCCTAACTAAGGCTCGTGGAGATCAAACCCGGTGAAATCAGGCTGGTTGGAAACCTAGACGTGAATATATTAAATAGAACTTCACTGCTCGTCTGGTTTCAGAACTAAGCATACTTGACGATCTACAACGTTAGTTGTATTTTTTGACTTGATAGGTTGCTGTTTGACAAATCGTCAGCAGGAATTCAGGAAGTTCGGTTAGCTTTCATTCACTAAGGGTCACTTGTAGTATAGACACTATGTTTATCTACAAAGCAAAGGTGATTGTATACAGCCGGCCAGTCTTCTCTATACTTCTTTATGGCTGAGAAACGTGGTCTGTGACAGTAGAAGACATGAATGCGCTGCAGGTTTTTGACCATAAGTATCTTCGAAGCACTGCTCGCATATTGTGGAACAACCGAGTGAACAATGCTGAGGTTGGAAATAGAGTACTAGGCAAAGATGGTCAACCGGTTTCATGTGGTTGTGAATCCCCATCGACTGAAGTAGAGACATTTGTTGTTTATACTCAGACACCATCTACCTCAAAGTTCAGTATTGACTGGAGCCAGACTGTCAGAATAAATCTAAGAACTGTTAAACCAAGACGTGACACCAACCCGAGGTAGGTGACTGTTGGTCTAACTCATGTGTGGTAGATACAGTTTACCTGGTTGGGGTCCACAAAATAACTGATATTAGTGTTTTGAGACATTGGATAAAATGGTTCCCAGTCGTTGACAATAGTGCAGATCCATTTGTTCTTTATCTTTCTCTACATTTTGAGTTGTAGTATCTCTCCATACATATTTTTACGTTCCTTCTTCTCGAGCCATATTTCCTACCTTTAGTCTTTGTCAATAACATTGACACTACTATTATTTCGACTCCTTTGGTATTCATCTTATTACTTTCATTTCATCATACAAATGTGGCATAGCGACCTGGACTAACGCGACATTTGTCGCAAGATCTTCGTTTGTTTTAGCTGACTGATAACAAGAATAATCGAGGTGAAAATTCACGTCAGTATTTTTGTAGCTCGAAGTAGATCATTACAGCTTAACATTGTGAAAAACAATGTGCTACTAAACATATGTTCAGGACAAATAGGAAGTCGATTATTCGTATTAAAACGCTGATGTTCGGAAACTAAGACTAATCAAAGTATTTTTATGAAGAAATTTAGTAAGAATTGTGAACAGTTTTTTAGAAAACATTACTGTAAAATAGACAAGTCTTTTTTCGAAAAGTTAAAGGGAAAAATAAATATACTAAATGTAACGAAATTGAAGAGGTACGATCGACAAAATGAATTACCTTTTTTACAGGTTTAAACTTAGTTGTAACTAACTCAGGTAATGATCCTGTCGGTTTGATCGCCACTAATCTAATATCTAACAGAGTACACAAGTTAGCCAAATGATGACCATAATGTGATGCCAGCCAACCAGAATCAATGAAAACGCATGATATTTTCTTTCCTTGAGTTTCCTGGTTATTTCCATTCCTATTGCATACAGAACTCTCTAAACATCGAATAATCTCATTTGAACCCAGCAATATGTGAGACCTAATGATTGAGGCAATAAAATTTTGTTGAAGACTATTTTTAGTGTAAGGGATAGTGCTAAAAACTATGAACTATAGAACGTAGATTAAAAAGGTTACACAGCAATAGAATGTAGTAGATACCATTGTTATAAAACCTTGGAGACACAAATAGAAATCTCCAAATTTATTAAAACGAAAGTCACATACATTTACTTCTATGTAAATGTATGATTCTAAGCTGCAATGAACGACATGAAACACGAAATTCCACCTATAGGGTAAGCAATGGTGAAGAAACACAGGACACTAACCGTAAAATTAAGTTTAATCCATATTATTTACAACGAATAAAAAGCAAATATTGTGGCATTAAACAATAAATTATTAGCAAATTCAGTGGTCAAGTACATTTACCAACACTAGGTTGTAAACTACATTGGTGCAAGGATAACACTCGGTTCCCGAAACTAAAGTTCATGAGACTAGGTTAGAATTTTAGGGATTGAAGGTTGTCTTCAATTCATTAGGGTAATAGGTCACAATTTTACGTTTAGAAAAACATTCATTAATCACGTTTTAGTGAAGACTCCAAATATTTAGAAATGTAAGTGGTGGTTAAAATTGTCAGGTACACAAATATCCATCGTCTTGTGTTCCTCACTATTGTTAAAATATCGTGCTCTACTACCGTATATAGACGGAACACGTAGTATGCCCATCAGTGTGTCATGTAGACTTCAACGAGTACTCCTAGGAAGATTTCATTTTCATTTCATTTAAACACATAAATATTGGTACAAGGAAGCACCAGACAAATATGCGTCTCACAAATCTCATTTGATTTATGTGAGGGCTGTGATACTGCCAAGGTGCCCTAACTGAAGCAGGTGGTTTTCTTAGGGGGCCACACCCGGAGCCTTTGACCGAAAGATCTGATCCACAAGGCAGTGGAGCATCGTGAGGAGATGCAGTCCCATGGTAGCCGGTGACCAACGGTTGATTCATACGCCATTTGTTCCTTCAGGATACTGGAGCCCATGTGCACCATTGGTTTGGAATCAGGGTTTTCCAACTCCCCTAGGTGGACTCGAAGTGTCCACCAACCCGGTTAAAGCGCCGGACATTCACTTTTCGTCCTCTCAATTTCGTAAACAACAGTAATGTCACGAGAAGGCAGTGAGTAGGACTTCCCTGGCAGAGGCTATATATTCGCTGGCCATGTGAGAGCGTTTCGAGAGGGAGAGCGGACTCTCCCCAATCTCGGCAGTACCAGGGCATTTGGAAAATAGTTACATACACTAGTTTACTGTGCGGGGAAATCTAAAAAATATAATAAAACCATTCAGAATGATCAGAATGATATATACTACAAACAATGAAGGAAATCTATCTCAACTATTAGTTACGATAGTCGCTCGGACTCCAACCAAGTAGTCTGCATCTACCCACATGGCTCAGATCAAAAATTGGTCAGTCAGTCAGCTACGACGTAGGACCAGGCACATTTATGCATTGGTCCAAGTTGCCATACCTCGTTAGCACAACAAGATGAACACCGGATTCATAGAAATAGTTAATTTAGTGGTGGCAGTATATAAAAGATAGGTTGTATATAAGGATATAGTACAGGAAGGAAGAGAGATATGAAGCAATTTTAATCTCATAGTTTAAGAGAAGATAAAGAGTGTATACACCTACGCCATTGTGATCGATTCTGATCCATGTCACCTAGAGTCTCCAACCATTGGTTACGATAGTCACGCGGACCCCAACCAGGTAGTCTGCATCTACCAACATGGCTCAGATTAGAAGTTAATGACTTCAAGCATTGATGCCGCGTTTTGGTTTGGCCGCCCCTAACTCTCTTCCAACCATCGCCAATACTAGTCAGCATAGCGCGTCGTGGTAATCGGTGTTCAGGCATACGTAACACGTGGCTCAACCATCTCAGTCGATGAAGACTCATGACCTCATCAACTGATTTACCATCATTTCCTAATACCCTGTGTCTAACCTCACTGTTACTTACCCGGTGATCCCAGCAGATGCGAGCAATATTTCTAAGGCATCTGTGGTCAAATACTAGTAACTTACGCGTATCCTATACTCTTAATGACCACGTTTCGCAGCCGTAAAAGTAGAACAGAACAAACTGCCGCGCAGTATACTTATCCTTTAATTGATAGACGGATATCTTGCCTTCGCCATAGGTGATGTAAGTTGGAAAAAGCCAAACGAACTTTTTGAACCTGTGCTGAGATTTCATCAAACACCAACCCATTAGGACTGATCAGACTTCAAAGATAAGTGAAGTTGTCGACGCATTCGACCACATTACTCCCTATCCTTAGTTCAGGTGTTGACGCAGGCCAGTCCTGGAGCAACAATTTACATATAGGGAGGAAGAAACGCATCCAAAACATCATTGCATCGTTGCTCAGTGCTATCAAAAGACTCTGCATTTTATCAGCGTCTTCACCAAACAAGACCATGTCATCTGTGTATTTTTAGTCAATAAGTGGACCTTCTGGTAGGAGACCAATCCCTGAAAATTCAGTCGACGAGAACGTTATTTCCAGTAGTAGGTCTATGATGAAATCAAAAAACAAATGGATATAGTGGACAGCCTTGTCGGACACCACTTGAGGTTGCAAAGTCAGATGACAGTTCGCAATAAGCTCTCACTCGACTGGTAGTGTTCGAGTAAAGAGCCCTCAAAAGGTTCATGTATTTCTGAGGTACACCTTTCAATGGCAGGCACTGCCCCAGAACCTCTTGGTCTACACAGTCAAATGCTGCTTTTAAGCCAAGAAAGACCACCATTGTCGGACGCCGATAAGCATGCTTGTGTTCTAGAGTCTGACAAATGGTGAATATGTGGTCCATGCAGCCACGATCAGGTTTTCTCGTGTTTGCAATTCACGAGTCATGTCAAGCGCCCGATAATTATTGAGGCTAGTATTTTAGACGCTATATTAATTAAACTAATCCCTCTATGGTTATCACAGGACGGTTTTGATCCTTTCTTATATATAGGGAAGGTCAGTGGTACTAGTTAGATGGGATTACATCCGGATCTCAGATTTTAGCTAAAATATTAGTCAACCTAATCGCTAAACCTTGACCACCGTCCTTAAAGAATTATGAAACCAATCCATCTGAACCAGCTGCTCTTCCTCATTTCAGATTAGCTATAGCTTTATGAACTTCAATTAGAGTCGAGGGGCCTATCTCAATGTTCCATTTAGGTTGTTTGGAAATGGTAAGTAGCTGAAGGCAAGCTGAACTGCTCCTTAAAGTGTTCCGCCCATAGTTCTAAACGTCTAGACTGAGAGCAGATAAGAGTGCCATATTTTTCCGAGATTGTCTCACATTTGATTTCTTGATTCCGGTTTCTTTTATTAGTCTGAAAAGCTGTCTTGTGTTAACCACAGCCACTGCCTTTCCCTTCTCTTTTGCTTTCGTTGCCCACTACTGCTTATTATCGTTCCGTAGACTTTTGATTAACCTAGATTTGATTTATTTTCGCTCCTCATCGTGTTTGGAGGCTGATGAAATAAGTTCACGAGAGTCTATCAATGCATTAGATATCGCAGAGACCCACGGGTTTTTCGTAACCCTTTAGCTTAAATCATTAATAGATGTCGCTGCTATTTTTACAGCCTCGTTTTCAAAATTGCTCAAGTGTAACTTCAGTTGTTCCCGGAATTTACCTTTGGCTTTCTGATCGTTGAGTTCAATTTGAATGGGTCTTCTTGATGCGACTTTTCTGCGTCCAGTGAGGTGCAAGCAAATGCGTGCTCGTATAAGAGCATGACCAGATTCTAAGCATGTATTCTAGAACGAGCAGCAGTCTTCTACAGAGCCTCTCCAACGATGACTGATAGCAATATGGTCTATTTGAGTTCATCATTGGTTTGGTGCAGGTGGTCGCCATGTTAGACGATATCTCTCCTTATGCCTAAAGTTAGTGCCTGTTAAAAATAAACGGTTGTCTGGGCACAGTTGCAGCAGACGGTCATCATTATCTGTCTGCTGAGTCGGACTACCAAAACGTCAACCTAAATGTTTTTCTGTTTAGTTTAAGCTACTTACTTGGACATTAGAGTCACCTGCTACGAGCACTATGTCTGAGTGCCCCCAAATGTCCTGGTACAGTCGAGATTGGGGAGAGTCCGCTCTCCCTCTCGAAACGCTCTCACATGGCCAGCGAATATATAGCCTCTGCCAGGGAAGTCCTACTCACTGCCTTCTCGTGACATTACTGTTGTTTACGAAATTGAGAGGACGAAAAGTGAATGTCCGGCGCTTTAACCGGGTTGGTGGACACTTCGAGTCCACCTAGGGGAGTTGGAAAACCCTGATTCCAAACCAATGGTGCACATGGGCTCCAGTATCCTGAAGGAACAAATGGCGTATGAATCAACCGTTGGTCACCGGCTACCATGGGACTGCATCTCCTCACGATGCTCCACTGCCTTGTGGATCAGATCTTTCGGTCAAAGGCTCCGGGTGTGGCCCCCTAAGAAAACCACCTGCTTCAGTTAGGGCACCTTGGCAGTATCACAGCCCTCACATAAATCAAATGAGATTTGTGAGACGCATATTTGTCTGGTGCTTCCTTGTACCAATATTTGTGTTTAAATAATAAAAATAACTATGTCTGAGTGTTTAATATCCACTGACTGAAATTACAAACATGTCTCATAGGTCCGCAGAACCAACTTAAAAATAAAATCACTACTTTAAATGTTAGTTAATTGGCTTTAATTTGAGCTACCGAAGTATTATTTCATGTTTAACAATATACGACTGAATTTAGTCCTCATAACTTACTACTCGAAGTAATAACTCTGGATATAATAAACGTAACATTGAATGAAAACACAATGTAACAATATAAAACCTGCTACAAGAGTGTGGTGGTTTGAATTGCTGCACTATCACAACATGAAGAAATCAATAGAAATTAGGAAATGTGATAAAATAAACAATGTAATAAAACGATGAACAACCAGTAGATAAACGGTGAAGGCATTTTAACCAATGGTATCACATTTTAGCCAATTCATAAAAAGAAGACTTCCAACATTTTGAAGACCCCATTCACAAAGACTATGCCTTGTTTTATACTCATTTACCTAATGGGGTTCTGTCTTGTTGTAAAGTACCTCTTCAATCTGATTTAAAATTCAGCTAGAACTAGTCAGTCATTCAGCAATAACGTAGAACTTCGTACGTACGTACATCAGCCATCGCCTAAGCTAGTAGAAGTTTACAATCGCACAAATTGATTTGCTTTTTCCATCCACAAATATGGATCTTACCTTGTAATTTAGTTTATAATGTTATCGCCTAAAGTTGAAGTTTCAGTCATAATCAAATACTGAACAAGTATTATAGGACGACAATAAACGTTTTCGTATCAAGAATCACAACACTAAAAAGTGCAATTACCAGAAAACTCGGCAATCCGAAACTTTTAACCATTCGTGTTTCATTTCTTTCCTTAATTGACGACGAGATTTTCCAATTTTTAAAAATTTGGCTTTAGATTCACTTTCTGACTGGACGTCACTGGAATCCGGGTCATTCTGGAGCGCTTGCAGTTTTTCGACCTCTATATCTATATCATTGTTTTGAAACAAACTAACATATTGATATATATGGGATGAAGAATATAATAAATTAATTACCATCTGATTTCACTGCATAATGAGTTAGATTTATCAATAATTGAAATCCTATACATAAGTAGGCTGTAAACCTCATACTTGTAAATTTACTTATCCAAAAATGCCAATGAACCGGGAACACACAAATATTTGGGGGGAGGAGCTTGCTTTTTCTTCGAAGTGTGATCTGTTTTTTTTACACAGTTTGTGGATTGTATGTAACTCGGAGCCAGTTCAGTCATTGGAGGAGTAGTAACCCTAAAAAAAGGTTTGTTAGGTAAATCATTGCAATGGTACTCTACAGCACTAATTGATAATTCCACACTAACTCAAAATTTTACACTTGCAACCATAAATGTGTTTTATGAGAGTTTATTTGTTTTTGTCAGTGGATAAGTCTCACTTAACAAGTACAGACTACAAATCTCTAATACTATCAAAAATCCAAACTAAGCCAAATGTGTGTAATTTAGACTTTCATATTTTACTAATCAATATTTAGATTATAATTAATGTAAAGAATTGCTTTGACATGTTATGTTAACAGCGAAGTTTAATATGAAACATTTTTTAAGTCTTTCCGATATACTAAAGTAAGTTGTGGAAACTCGGAGTGATACTCGGTAACAAGCTTTTACGTTATCTAACTGGCTAAAATAGAACGAGCACACGTTATATTTCACACCCTTCTACTGATCAATATTATGAAATACCTGGCTTTATACTGCAATCCCAATAGTCAGAGGATCTAAATGGTTGATACTGAACAACTTTAGAGACAAACCACCCTAAGGGCCTACTCCACTATACGTTTCCATTGGATATTAAAAGTAGTGATGATACCTACTGTTACCAACGCGAGTCTGTTATTCTTATTGCAGGACAGTAAAAAGTAAACGTGCTGGGAGACGAACAAGCCCTACGTAAGCTGAACCTGCAGTACGATAGATAAAACTATTTTGTAATAAATTTTCTCTTTCTGTACTCGAACCACGTCTTTCAACTTTAAAATACATATCTGTTGTGCCAGTACGCCGCGTTCTTACTTCAGAGGCATTTACTGGTCCTGACTGTTATGTTGTTGTTTCAGATCACTCCTGCTTCTAGGTGAACGCTATTAGCGCCACACAGTTGTAACACGTGGAATCAGCAGTTAGAGAACAGCAGTACAGATCTAAAAAACAGCACAGCACACAATGTTAAACGAGGACTTCACAACAAGAGAGAACACAGTGGGAATCACGAGCCTCTTTATTTTAAAATCAAAAGGCGCGGTGCGCAAGAGTACAGCGGGAAGAGTCAGTTTACAAAGTAGTCTTATGAGTCATCCTGTAAGCTTAGTGTACATAGGGCTTGCTCTTCTTCTCTAAAGAGTTTATGTTTGGTCGCCCTGCAATAGAAAGAAAATAGAATGCATTAGTATATCATACATAGCAATTTCAACTCCGTTACACAGTTACCAGTCAAAGATTGCGCCACCTTTCTATTATCATTCTGATTGGTTTAACTTTATAGGCATTCCAGCAAAATGGTTCTAATAGTTGTTGACGGAATAGAAGAAGCTTTCGCTTAACGTGCTTCCGTGTCTAGTAGCAGTGGATCACCAATACCTCCAGGCAAAAACCTAGGTATAATAACGATAATAGAGGAAAAAAATGAATTTGGTAAATCATAATAATATGTTGTCCTTAGTCCTTAAGAATAAGTCAAGTTTCCTCTTAAAGGACTCCTGGGAAGTCGCTTGGACTAGCTCAGTAGGCAGCGAATTCCAGCATTTGACGACTCTTACGGAGTAGAAGGTTTGCTTGAAATGCGTTTTTTTCACAGTTAGCGTATGACTTCAAGTCGTAGGGTAACAATACACTTAAATCTTTTTCTACTTGGAAAACTTCTAAAGAGGAGTTTCCTAAGTTGTAACTATAGTCTGCGACATGTCGCAGATTGACTACTTTACACTTTGACGTGTTGAAGGTAAGTCAGTTGTTGTCTGCACAACTTTGAAGTCGAGTCAGATCCTCCTGAAGTGCTAGTATATCCTCTTGGTAACGTATCTCTCTCCAAAGTTTCACATCATCAGCGAAAAGCAATAAGTCAGATGAAACTTGTTGTGGAAGGTCGTTAATGTAAATCAAGAAGAGAAGATGTCATAGTATTGATTCCTGAGGGACCCCAGTAGGACATTCCATAGCCTGAGAAAGAGTGAAGTTAACCTGACCTTAAAATGTCGGTTTTCTAGGTATGAAGTGAGCCAGTCAATCAAGGGGGGTTTGATACCCAATCGTTTAAGCTTATTGATAAGACATATGTGGTTGACCCCCATCAAAAGCTTTTGAGAAATCAAGGTAAATGACGTCAACCTTCCCCTTGCGATCAAGGATGGTTGTCCATCTATTCACCGCAGTCAGCAGGTTGATCATACAAGAATGACCCTTACTGAAACCATGCTGTTGGAGTGAGAAGAACTTTAGGGGTAATAAGCATTCGTGTATACCGTCGTATATTAGTGACTCCATCATTTTAAAAGGTATGGAGAGAAAAGCCCGTGGTCGGTAGCTTGAGGGTTCACCGCGTCGACCTCCTTTGAAAATTGGTGTGATGTGAGCCAGCTTCCAAATTTCCAGCAGTTTGCCTTGGCTTATCGAGTGTGAAAACATCACGTTAAGTGGTGTTACCAGGATTGAAGCTGCTTCCCTCAGTATAGCAGAATGAACCATAACCGGACCGGGAGAAGTGTCTTTTCTTAGGTGCTGCAGCTTACCGAACACCATGTCAGAGCTCAGGTCCACCTCGAAAAGTCCTATGCAGGTACTGGTGCAGCTTTCGTCAGTATAGCTGATGTGGGTCGGTTGAAATGTCCGAGAGTATTGTTCAGCCAAAAGATTGGCAGCATCACCGTCGTTATTGGTCGGACCATTAGGACTTAGCAGTTGGGAAACTCCAGTTTTGCCTTGTCGAAGAGAAGCTGCGTAACATAATAAGCTTTTCGGGTTGCAGACAAATTTATCGATAAGCTTGATCTGGTACTGAACCCTGTCTCCTCTTATTGCCTTTGCACATATGTTCCTCATACGTTTGTATTGCATGTACGCGCAATTGTTATCATTTAGTTTGTATTCTGCCTAACAGTGCTTTTTGCGGCTTATCAAACGAAGAGTGCGATTCTTGATGACTGCAGGTTGCCTGTAGCTTTTGGTGACCGTTTGAGGAACAGACTGCTCTGTAGCATACAAGAGCGTATGTAGTAAGAAATCCTAATGAATGTCCACTTCAAGTTGAGGGTGAGCATGCCAATCCACCTGTTGTAGATAGTCCTGTAAAGCTGACACATTCAACCGTTTGAAATTCCAGCGTCTGTTGTTGGCAAGATATCTTAGCTGAGTTATGATGACAAACTGAAGGAATGGACGGCGTGTTCACTTGTCCCCAGGGGGGCCAGAATTGAGGAGTCTCAGACTAGGAATTCTTCACTTGTGAATACCCAGTCTAAGCACGATGGCGTCTGACTGTTTCTCCAACGAGTTGCTGACTTCACATTTTCGAATAATCCCAGATCATCGATAAGGTTGAAGAACCGAGCTTCAGTAGAGTTGTCACCTCCAGTGTAGCAGAGATCAGTTCTATGTTGGGTATACATTTCACGTCAACAGATCGTTGTTAATTGATTCCTATACTGTTATTGTTACCCATTATGCACCATAAGATGGTGGTTGGAGGTGGTCAACAGGAAACCCTGGACCCAGGTTTCGAGCTACTTGGCACTTGTCAGCAAGGTGTACCTGTAATCTTGAGGGAACTGGTGCTCCCTGACGGATTTGATCCCGTGTCACTCAGCTTCACAGTCAGAGACGTTACCACTGAGCTATTCGGGCCGCGCCTGACCTCCTGTAGGAATGAGATGTAATCACAATTGATTGATCACTGGGTGGTGATCAATGTCATGCGTGTCAAGTCCTTCTTAGTGTTGACCGAATGCAATCGATCCATACATTATAATTTCTTCCAGTTTGTCGCGGTTTCATAATACCACTAAATTCCGCTGACTTCGTGGCCGTGTGGAATTCTTTGAAGGAATTTTTTGGCGCGAAGATCGGAGTTGCTGCGTTGTAGCGACTGAGTGTCCTGTTGGGTGTTAGCTAGTTGCTGATCATAACTCGTACTGTACTGATTATGTTTGCAAAACATAACTGTAACTCTTGATCATGGTGTATAAACTGGATAAATAAACCAGGAATACCTTTTTCTCGCTCGTCTGCAAGCCTTGTAAGAAGGCAGTTATGTATTGTAGAGTGAACTTCGTTACTAATCCAAAACTTTAGTCCTGTTAAATTGTGGAAACGAATAGTAGTAAGTACCGCCCCACCTGATAATATCCTATGAATGCACCGAGGTCTTATGTTTTACTACTAATCTGGAAACTAGGGGTGATACATATCACAATACGTATTGTATATAGGTAAACATCATTACTACTTTCGTTGCCTTTCAAATGCCGTTGGAATATTCATGGGTATTGGTGGACTATAAAGTCATATTTCTAGAATTTTTCATCTTTAGGTCTATTTTAAAAACGTGTATTTTGAGTGATTATGAATTTAATAAAAGTACACTTGCCTAATATAACCTACTGGCTAAAATAACCAGCTGAAGATTTGCATCATGCAAACCTTACAACTAGTCTTCTTCATTGCTCATAAGGAACATGCCTTTACCGAAAAAATCTAACCAAATGTTGTCAATATGTCAGTTCAGTCAGTAGGTGGGTTGCAGGCGTGACCCAATTAAGAAGTATCTCGGGAGTTACGAGAAAGAGAACGTTGTAAATAACACATACACAACTCGTAATTCGATCATTCGTATCTAACCAGATTGATCATTTGGTTAACGAATAAACTAGAAGAATGCCCATACTTGGTCTACAACTAAAGAGCGAAATTACGAAACAAATCCTAAGATTCGAAGTTTTCGGGTAGAACGATCTTGAAAGTCAATGCTTCCGGAACGTGTATATGCCGCACGAGTGATTGTCAAAACACCTCAGGTGTGTGTAGCGGTAAATAAATCCCAAAGACCAATAGTTCTGTAAGTCCTCGACATCATATACTGACCGCATTAATTTTACTGGGCTTATCAAGCTGAAGGCGCTCGGTCACGTATCCACACCATATCACGAGTGGGTACACCGTACTTCACATCTCCTACAACAGCTAACCAGCCTAGATTAATCACTTCCCGAAATATTGACAGCCTTTCAAATATAACGTCGAACCTCTTTACTTCTGAGTTGGCATACTTCGGTTATAAAGGTGTTACGTGTATATGCGTTGTAGAACTCCCAATACTTGTGACATCTTTACGTTCTTAGTCCTAAAAATAAAACGTCGGAGCCAAGTTTGATGACGGATGAATTAAATCCAGACACAATTGTTGTCACAGAAACGTATGTAAATCAGTAACCTAGATTATCTGTATCGAATGATTAGCGGGCGAACTCCAGTTAGACGGGAATGATGTGACGGACCAGATAACGTCGAAGTCACATTTCGTGATTAGCACCTAAAGTGGATTACCCTTGTAGTGAACGGTATACACTTATTAAGACATTAAATAGGAATGATTGGTTTAGCAAACAGTTCTCTTTTCAGCGAATTCATTCTCAAGACGTACTTACTTACGCCTGTTCCTCCAAATGCCGCATAAGCCGTTAACCAGCATTCTCCAGCCCACTTTGTCCTAAGCTTTCCTTTCTAGTTCTATCCAGTTTTTGTTCATTCTTTTTATATCTGTCTCCATTTCTAGGCGCAATGTGTTGTTCGGTCTTCCACTTTTCCCAAGGCCTTCAGGATTCCATGTGAGTGCTTGTCTTGTGACGCAGCTAGGTGCGTTCCTCAATGTGTGCCCAATCCACTTCCAGCTCTTCTTCCTAATTTCTTCCTCCTCAAATGATTGTTCTACAATGATACGTAGAGTTGCGATTTGATCTGTGCACGATCGATCCTTAGGGAATCCAGCCTGTTGGTCTCGCAGTTGGGCGTCTACGGAATCCTCCATTCTGTTTAACAATACCCCGTTGAAGACTTTTCCTCGCATTGAGAGAAGAATGATGCCCCTGTAGTTATCGCACTTGCTGAGATCGCCTTTCTTTGGTATCTTGATCAGAAGTCCTTTCCAATCTGTTGGTACTTGTTCTTCATCCCAAATCTTACTGAGGAGAATATGGAGTGTCTTTGCAGTTACTGCTATATCTGTTTTCAGCGCCTCTGCCGGGATATTGTCTGGTCCCGCTTCTTTGCCGCTCTTGATTTGTCTAATGGCCATGCTGATCTCTTCAATTGTTGGTGGGCCAACATCTATTGGGAGGTCTGTGGGCGCTACTTCGATGTTAGGTGGATTCAGTGGAGCTGGTCGATTCAAAAGTTCTTTGAAGTGTTCTACCCACCTGTTTCGTTATTCTTCAATGTTGATGATTGCCTTGCCTTCCCTGCTTTTTACTGGTCGTTCCGGCTTACGGTAATTTCCAGCAAGTTTCTTTGTTGTATCATGCAGTTGTCGCATGTTTCCTTCTCTTGCAACCTTTTCCGCTGTCATTGCTAAGTCTTCCATATATTTACGTTTGTCGGTTCTGATGCTCTTCTTCACTTGCTTGTTTACTTCTGTGTATTTGGCTTGTGCGTTGGCTTTTTCTGCTCTTGTTCGGCTGGTATTGATTGCTGCCTTCTTGTTCCTCCCTTGTTCAATCTTATCCAGTGTACCAACAGTGATGTATTCCTTGTGGTGGTTATTTTCGAAGCTCAGAACCTCCTGACATGTTGAAGTGATTGCCTCTTTTATCCATTTTCAGTTGTTCTCCATGACAGTTTGCTCTCTAGTGAGTAGATCGTGCAAGGCCTAGAACTTATTGTTGAGGGCTATCTTGAATTCACTGAGTTTGTCAGTATTTGATGCGTTATCAATATATTGAGGAGCGATTGATCTAATCTGGCTAGTGATCGTAGGAGATGTTTCCAACGCTGTGCTGTAACGTTATCTGGTGCGGATGCATGACCAAACACCTTCAGCTAAACAAGTCCGCTAAAACTAATGTGGTCAGCATCCAATGTTTAACACTTAAACAGCTATTGATTTACAGCCACACCGTCTAACTGGAGTAGGCTCTCAACCATTCGACACAGATAACCTACATTAGTGGTTAACATTGATGAGTAAGTCTTTGGATTACGTAGTTCATTATTGTAATCTCTATTATTGCATCTTACACTTATCCCCTTTCGCTTCTATCGTCGCTAAGGTTCTTCAATTTTTGTGAACATTTGCTGCCTTATATCAATATTTATTACTTTTTAAGCTTAACGAATTATTTCAGTAGATAAAACTACCCGACCAATTACGATTATAATTGGATGTCATGTGACATCAATTCTGAAGTAGCGTTTGCCGTTGGGGTACATCATTCACCTACTGAGTCGTGTTCTTAATATCTCACATTTGTTGTTAACTGATATACATAATTGCTGACGATATACTTAACGCTTATACGAGCTGGAGTGTCTCAAATGACGGCTATTAATTTCATATCAGATGTACCTGACACTCACTGTTAACAAATCTTGTAACTCAGTTACTACAGCTGCCAATATTTTGTGCAAATCGATTTGTTTTCTTTCACCACAAAATATACTAACCATGAATATGTCACTGACATACAGAGCTACAAGACGACCTGTGATAGGCCGTAACTGTTGGTTAGGACTTATAGACACTGACAGGCCATTATAGTTGAGTTAAAATTTCAGTCTGTCGAAGTTCATCTTGCGAAAGCAAGTGTCTTTAATCCTCAGATGATTTGATTTCAGTTCAACATGGCAACACACTCCTACAGCAAGAAATTTCAGTTCGATATTATGGCAGCTAAAGAGCACACTTGTTACGGATGTCGAAAGTTTAAGAATATTCGTTTGAGAATGGCTAGTAGAATTCCATCGACCTTCCAAACCGTAATATCACCTCCCTTTACATTACCATTAGCACTTCTCTTGAGCTTTTGCTTCGTTGACAGATGCACAGGTGGCAACATTTATGTTAAGGTACTTTCCAAGTATGGTAAAGGTGTCACGTCGGGCTCACCACTAAAAATGCCGCAAGTAATGGGAGTTCTACAACGCATATACTGTTGTGAATGAGAACACAGGTGAGGACAACCAACTATGTATTTAGCACAAATTACAACGTTACTTGGTAAAATACAAAAACCATGCTATGATACACTATTTGCAAAATGTTCTTCAATTGCCCCAGGCTTCATTGTTCCTGGATTTTCACACAAATTGCTTTTTATTTCTGTTCTTCTCTTCTTGATCTTCTCAATCTTCTGCTGTCAGATATTCTATTCCTTACTCACCATATATACTACTTATGTTGATATCAGTAGCTCACACCACACTCGTCCCCCCTCTTAATAAGCTGTTCTCGCAATCTTTCTGATCGGCGTACCATTGTCTCCTTTGGTGCTGTTCGTGACTCGTGCTCATGATGTTCTTGAAACCATCTCTGTAGTTGACTGGCATTTACACGCTTCTGCTTGTCTTCTCTCCGGATCGTGTAAACTGGGCCGCGTCTCTCCGTGATAATGTACGGTCCCTCCCATTTCGGGATCAGCTTTCCTGACCCTGGTCCTCCTTCAGTGTTAGCTCTCCGTTCTCTACACTTTACCAGGTCCCCCACTCTAAAAGGCTTCCACGCTCTTCTCTGCTGTTCCGCCTTCTTGATGTCTGATATTTGTTTCTTTTTCACGTTCTTTATTGCCTCCGTCCTCTCTTTCCTTAATCTTGTTGCTGTCCACTTCTGCTGCTGTGGCCACGTTTTACTATGCATTGGAAGTCGTGGCTGTCTACCATACATAAGTAGGAAAGGTGATTTCTTGGTTGTTCCTTGGATGGAGGCACGATGCGCCAGCAAAATTAGTGGTAACTCTTTCTCCCAATTCCCTCCTTTAGATGCTAACCATTCCTTTAATGTCCGGTTGTTTCTTTCCGTAAGCCCGTTCGTCTCAGGGTGATACGGTGTAGTTCGTATCCTCTTGATGCCGAACTGCTTTAAACGGGCCTTAAACTCGTCACTTTCAAAACAGGGACCCTGGTCGGTTAGTATCACCTTCGGTACTCCATGACCCGCTACAATGTGCCGGATTATTACTTCGGTCACTGTTTTCGCCCGCTGGTCGGCAATCGGTACAGCGTCGACCCATCGTGTAGCATGTTCCGTCATTACTAGTAAGTATCGGTTGCCGCTATCCGTCTGTGGAAATGGTCCCATCACATCTACCGACCATAGATCACCGACTGCGGTTACTGGGACCGACTGCAATGGCGGTTGCATGTATCTATCGCTTTTCATTAATTGGCACTGCTGGCACGTCAACACATATTGGGCCACATCGTCTCTCATGCCTGGCCAGTATGCACTTTGCCGTAGTAAATCTGTCGTTCTTGCGATACCTGTGTGCGCTACCTGATGGCATTCGTGTATCATCTTACGCCGCCAGTCTTTCGGGATCACAGCCACCCAATTTTTGTCATCATCCTGCCAGACCAGAGCTCCATATGTGTTCACTTTCAGTCTTTCCTTTTGCCGAAGCAACATTATTACCTCCTTGTCCATTGCTCGTTTGTCAACATCTGCCCCCTCTCTTATCACTCTGATTACCTCTCGAAGTTTAGGATCAGATTTCTGTTGCCGGACGAGTTCTAGTGGGTCTCCCTCTATACTGTTCACTGCGTATGCTGTCAATGGAAGCTCGGCTTCCATGTCTGGTCTTGACAGGTAGTCCGCCATTACATTTTCCTTCCCTGGAACATGCCCGATACTGAAGTCATACTCCTGCAGACGTATCATCCATCGCGCCAACTTCCCACGTGGGTCTCGTGCTGTTTGTAGCCACTGCAGAGGTTTATGGTCAGTCTCGATGTGAAATCGTCTACCTAACAGATATGGTCTCCACTTGTCTACTGCCCACACAATCGCTAAACACTCCTTTTCGATCGTTGAATACTTCTGTTCCGCAGGCGTGAGAACGCGACTTGCGTATTCCACCACTCTATTAGACTGACTTAAAACGGCACCTATACCATGGTCACTTGCGTCTGTTGTCACTGTAAACGGTTTCTCCAGTTCGGGCAGTCTTAGCGTCATCTGGCGGTCGTCCAGCACGTTTTTGATTTGATTAAACGTTTGTTGGGCGGTTTCAGTCCACGAAAATTTAGTGTTACTCAACAACTTATAAAGGGGTGCTGCTATTTCGTTGAAATTCTTGATGAACCGACTGTAGAACGCCGCCCTTCCCAGGAACTGTCTCAATTTCCTTTTCGAATTCGGTACTGCAACGTTCTTTATAGTCAGAATTTTCTCCGGCAGTGGTCTTATTTCTCCATTTCCCACTTTATGCCCCAACAACGTGATGCTACTTTTAGCCATCTGTGACTTGTCCTTATTAATTCGAAGTCCGAATTCTTCAATTCGCTTCAAGACCGCTTCCACATGCTTGACATGATCTGTTTCTGTCTGGCTGTATACAACTACATCGTCGCCATACACTTCGACATTATCTAGATCCCTGAGCAGTAGCGACATTAATCTTCTGAACGTAAATGGTGCACCCGCCAATCCAAACGGCATTCGTCTAAATTGATATTGTTTATCACGTATGGTAAATGCTGTTTTGCTTCGATCGCTCTCTTTTATAGGCAGCTGCCAATAACCTGACCGCAAATCCAACACTGTAAACACTGTGGCATTCTGCAGCCGATCTAATGTTTCCACTACTGTTGGCATTGCACACGGCTTTAGTTCTGTTATATTATTCAGTTCTCTAAAATCAACACAAAATCTATATTTCCCATTCGGTTTCTTTACCAAGAGTACCGGTGAGCTATATGGGCTGTCCGCCTCCTCAATTATTCCTTCTTTCAGCATCTCTTGGACCTGTCGATTTACTTCAGCCTCTAAGTGCACAGGGACACGACGTGTTGTGAATATACTTCCTCCATCGTTCTTTATCGGGATTTCGTGCTTTACTTTGTCGCAAAATCCGTACGGTTCTCCTTCTCCAGTGAACAGCTTCGCATACTTTTTGCACAACTCGGTGATGTTTGGTTTCTTCGTCGGAACGGCTGTTGCCACTCTAACCTCAGCCACCTCGCTACTTTCATGTATTGGGAATGAACCGTACTTCGTGACCACCTTACCGCTTCTTAGGTCAACTATGGCTTTTACTTCTCTTAGGAAATCTGCTCCTAATATTGGTCTCGACAGGTTTGCGGTTACCACGAACGGGAAACTTATCGCCGAACCATCCACTTTTACGATACTGTTAGACACGCCTAATACCTCTAACATATGCCCTCCTATAGTGTGAACTGCGACTTTACACGGCTTGAATCTCTTACATTGCTCTTTACCTATTAACGAAACTGCTGCCCCTGTATCGATTAGGCACACTAAATCTAGTTCATTTACGTTCACTCTTGCATAGACTGCCCCTCTATCTACTAATGCAACAACCCCCAGATCCCTAGAGTAAGAAGGAAACACGTAACGTCTAAAATATCTCCGTTTTCGTCGTGTTGGACAGTTTATCTTCCAGTGTCCTGTCCCTCCACATGCGAAACACTTATCATTCCTTTTACGAATCACTCGTAATGCCGCAATCTCGTGCTGCAGTTCTTCAATCTTCTTCTCAATGCTGCTTATCTCCTGACTTTCGCACGCGACCGGAGCTACTGTTCGTGTCATCAACTGCCGCGTCACCTTTGCAAGCTCACTGATATCCATAGGTTGCGCGGCGTGTACCAGTCTCAGCTGCCGGGAAACGGCAACTGGCACGCTCTCGATAAACTGCGACGCCAACAACTGTGCCTCCGACTCCTCATCCAGATTTGGCAGCGCGCGACGCAGCAACTTGGTAAGCTCGACGGCCAGCACCAGCGGATCACCATCGATCGGCAACTTCGCCACTCGGAACTTCTGCAGTGCTTCTTCTCTGTCCACTGGGCTATCGAACTCCACGATCAACCTCTCCGTGACTGCCTCCCATGTCGTCTTACCGCCCGCACCGTCCAGGCTGTCATATACAGCTTTCGTTCTGCCTCTCAGCAGCGTCCCCAGCACCACCGTCTTCGCCTTCGGCTCCTTCACTCCCACCAGCTCAGCCACGGCTTCGAACTCCTTCAGGAAGCTCATCACATCTCCGTCCTCAAATTCCTTCGGCCATGGGATCTTCATCCTTGGAGGCAGCGACACCAAATGTTGTGAATGAGAACACAGGTGAGGACAACCAACTATGTATTTAGCACAAATTACAACGTTACTTGGTAAAATACAAAAACCATGCTATGATACACTATTTGCAAAATGTTCTTCAATTGCCTCAGGCTTCATTGTTCCTGGATTTTCACACAAATTGCTTTTTATTTCTGTTCTTCTCTTCTTGATCTTCTCAATCTTCTGCTGTCAGATATTCTATTCCTTACTCACCATATATACTACTTATGTTGATATCAGTAGCTCACACCACAATGGTAGTAGTAATAATACTAATAAATATACCATATCTAAATAAAATTTTAGAAAAAACGCATGGTATAAACTATTTGATTATCAAGTAATTTGAGAGGTATGTAAAGGTAGATATACAAGCTGCAAGTCACACGTTATTATTAGTGATCTAAAAGTACCACTTGGAGTATATACATGTCATGTGACATATAATAGAAACTTGACTTTAAAAAAACTTTTATATGAATGATATATGCTTAGGTTGACTTTACAAATGTGCAGATAAAAATGTGTCTAGAAAAATATTGCATCAAGTTTTGATGGTGCAATTTATCTCGATGGAGCGATTGGTGAAGATGTAATAATCCTGTAAGGATCATTGTCTCGGGATTCAGTATATTTATAAAATTAACCTGCATCTACCAAACAATTGGTTTATAGCATTTTTACTTGGTTCTAATCGCAAGCTTTTACTTGACTAATTTCGTTTCCTTAATATTTGCTACGTTTTTTGCCGACTGTAAATTAAAACGAATAATTCATAAACTTATTGCAGAGTTTTGTATCACAAATGCCCTAGTTATATGTACATTGAGAATTAATATTTATGGTGCGTTGTGTTTGTGATTTTATGTACATTATAACGTTAGTCTTTAAATCAGTATATATGAATATAAGATAAAGCTGGCTGGTTTTCCTGGTGTCCTGATTGATCCACTGAGGTCGTTGTGCCGGCTATCGATCGTTAGCATACACAGTGACTGTGTTAACAGACTCAGTGTTAAAGACCATAGACTGAAGCGACGACAATATTCACAGATTTGTCATATTACACGATTGATTACGGTGTCAAATTGTTCGAATTGTGAGAAAGAATTACAGATAGTTTGTTGCTGGGACCTATGTTTTTAACTAGACTTTATATTTTGGCAATTTCGGATAATGATGCGATCAAGAATTAGTTATAGAGCCCTAGACAATTTGATCTGTTCGAGGGTGTCAGAATTGCTTACTTTAATGATGATATCTATTAAATTCTTTTAACATTTATAAAACATGAATTTGGGCTCCAAATAACGGTAATACTGTGGATGTCAGAAATATTATTCGATGTTTAACCTTTTATTAAACATAGTGCAATTAGTGTTAGCGGGATATAGATTGAATTAAGGCATGTTCCGTACACGATTGTGTTGAAGCACGATGAATGACCATGTCTTAGCCAGTAAGCACTAGTGGATACTTGAAGAAGACACTAGAATATTTTCGTGCAAAATTACAAACATACTAACGTTTTCTTTATTCTGATTCTTACTCCCACTCAATCTTATTTATTTGGAACATATAATTACGTTAGTGTTCAACCGTGTTCTGAGTTAGGGACATGTCGAGTGAAGTAAAGTGTTCGAAGAATACTAAGTAATAAGAGTATCTAGACCGTAATGAGTCTATAATATTTAGGGATTTTGGTAACCCGAGAAATTATGACGCCCGCATCTAAGTACTTAAGTTTAGGTTTTTAAACTAAGTTAGGGGATCCAGTTATTTCTGAACGTTAAAGATTGGTAGAAATGAAGATCAGTGTACGCACTGATTGTCTTCTCAAGGCTGTCACCGACTTCAACTCTTCTCAACATTCTTTGGTTTGAATAGCGGGAAGTATGTACACTAGTAACAGAAAGAGAGGCTTTGAATATCCTACATGATCCCGACTCATTAAAATACAATTAGAATTCACCTGTATCAAAATCATGGCTTTCTCACTCTCTCGTCTTAATGTAATTGAATTGATTTGGTAACGTGTGATTTAAACGAATACAAAAAGGATCAGAACTTAGTACGTGAATACATACTTTGTTAATAAGTCTCTTTGATGTCACATAAGTAACTTAAATAAAATTCTATTTCAGGAAACCAATTAAAAATAAAAGCAAACTAACTTTAAAGTATACTCATCCTTGTTAGCATTTTTACCGCCCGACGACTTACAATTACCAGCAGCCCCAGAAGAAGCTGAACTTACATTCGAATTATTAGAAAAAGTTGTTTTATTTGATGTGATATTCATTGATGGAGGTGTTTGTTTTGTTTCACAAGATTTTGAATTTGACGATGTACAGTTCGATTTGGCTCTATTATTATTATTATTATTATTATTATTATTATTAGTTGAATTAGAACAAGTTGAGGTCGACAAACCCGATGTGACTGAAGCAAGTAGTGACGTAGATTTCTTGTGAATTAATTTATCTTCCTTCATATCAATGTCCCTCTTAATACAATTTACTATATGATTGTCCGCAGAAACAGTATCCGGAACAACAGAGTTAGGGATAGATGGAACCTTTACAAGAATCGTTTGAGCAAGAGAGACGGCCACATACGACTCAGGCTAAAAATGTAGGATCAGAAACAAAATTTTGTGGCGAGGAACTAATAAGGAACTAGTAAAAAGGACTCAAAAATAACTGAAACAGTTAAAATAAGTCACTATTTTCCGAATTACAAGGTACTGAGTTTAAATAGAAACTTTTTTCTACCATTTGCGCCAAAGTAAAACAATTTCCTATGCACATGAACATCATGTCATAAATAATCTTCACTGCTTTTACGAGGAATCACAGCTACTATACAGAGTTGTCTTAAATAAACTAGATTCTGACACAAAGGTAATTTTTGTATTTTACAAACCAGCAATTCGACATTGTTTCTTCATTATTGACAGAATACGTAAAATTATAAAGGAATAAACTTAGTTTTTTCCTGAACATTATGTGCTAAACCTCACTGCGCTAATTTGCTGTGACAACTAGGGACGATGGAGATTTGTCTCAATTTGTATGACTGACTGGCGTTAACTCATGGTCTTGAAATTTTTTATATTGATTTGTATATGACTGTATGACTGCAAACCTTGAAATGATAAGCAATCGTAGTGATCTTTTAATTTCTCTCTGAAACGCATAAAACGTGAGATGAATGAAAGTTTTGAGTGAGCAACTACGAGGCAAATCTATGTAACTTTACTGACGATTACTGGACTAAAAGAAGTCATAGAAGAAACTGGCCACAATTCATGGTAATAGCTAGTAAATAATACAAATAGAAATATATGGACCAAATGTCTATTAGAGTACGTTAACGTTATATTTTTCTAATTCGACAGTAATTTTCTCACTGAATAAAAGTAAATAACTGTTCTCCTCAATATAAATGTAATATAATATAAAAAGTACCTGCTCTGAAGGTGTCGATGGTACAGAAGTATGATTATTCACTGGTTCGTCATTTCCTAATCGAAATGTACATTCTTGTGAAACACCATTATCATTTGAACATAAAGAAAGATCAGAACAATTATCACCACGAGTAGATGAATAGACAATGCGTGTTGTACGGGGATGATTCAGAGACATATTCTTCTTATTAACACTTGAGGCAGAATGATTATCTTTATCTCTGGAATGAATCGTGTTAACCCTATTTAATTCAGGTATATGTCCAGATGAAGTTAAATTTGGCACGGTGGATGTGGGAGAAGAAATAGCCAGTGTTGAACAGTTATTTTCACAAACCATATTCGAATGTTTAGACTTAGGAATGGTGTCTTTATCGAAAGAAAAAACAGAAAACATGAGGCACTTCAATATAATGAGGTACTTGAACAATAGATGATATTACGTCCCACCATAGCCTGAACACAAAAAAAATCAAATTATCAATCGAAATCAAAATAAATTTCAAATTACATAATGGTACTTAAGTTGACTTGCTATTATACCTATCATGAAATTAACCAAAATTTCTTAGTTAAATAAAGCGGATTTTCAGTGTAGATAAATGACTTTTTGTTGAAAATGCTACTTGAAAATTATGTGTTCTGCAACTAAACGAAAGTTCGAAAAAACTAATTTTGACCGAGCTAGGAATCCCTAAGCTTCTGATCAAAATTATTTTGATGCACACAGTCCACCTAATAAAATCAGAACTCCTTATACTGTGGTACTACTTATGTCTGTCGACATAAGTACCATGTGACACTAATCAGAAGTAGCAAACCTGGCAACAGAAGGCTGAGATGCCCTAGTTGAAGAGAAGGAAAAATAAAAAGGAATTGCGAACTTGAAAAATTATACAGAATGTGAAGGATAAATGATGGAAATTCGTAAATGAAGTATTCAGTGCATAGTTTTTATATTTACCAAGATACTCTGTAATTTTGTATTAAAATACGTTGGTTTTTCACACCTGTGCTCTCGTTAACAATAATACCACACACAACAATAAAGTTTATCATAATATCATGAATTATAATGAGAGAAAAAAGGTCAAAAACCAAGATTATTTTTTTAAATTCAAAGTGTCATACGATGAACTTATCATGCTCTCATTGCTTCCTATGTGTAAAAACCCAAATTAAATGAGTTGATTTAAAAATTGCTGTCATTGAACAACGTTGTAATACAGTACAGGTCTGATAGTCAAAACCAAGAAGCAGAACCAATTAATGGAATATGTGACTACTTCTGAGACTCAAATGGTGCATCGATGTGCATTTATCAATGATTGGTGGTCGTTAACTAATTTATAGGTCGCTAATATTGTTTATCTCATTATGATTAACGTCCTTTACTTGTGATTGAATATACGAAGAAAAAGTACCCAAAAGTATCTAACAGCTACATCTACAATTCTGTAAAGATTCTTGAAAATGGAAATATACATATAAAAAAAGGAATGTAAGGGAATTTTTTTTAGACAATTTGATGTGTCTCAACGAGTCCAAAAAGCAAATCTGCATAAAAAACTATCTTAGGAAACATATTCAACTAATTAATACTTCAGTATGTATTACAATACAGCGACATTAAGCGCTAGGCATATATGCTTTTAGATTTCGTATGCAACAAGTTCACAGAGTATATATTTCACTAGAAAACCTAGAGAAAAATGGAAATATGAATATTAGCATTTTACGAAGACTTATCAGATAATAATGAAATATAACAAAAAAAAATTTACTACTCTTAGAAATCTTAAACGTGAAGAAGTCATTGTTACCAGTCGTCTGTTTTGTACGAGTGATGTAAACGCAGAAAATAAATCTAGAATGCAACGAATCGAAACTTACCTGATTTTAAATAGCACCAAAGTTCCTTTGGTAATGCCTCTTCCAGAATAGAAAAAAACGTTATATTTTGTGCTTCCACAAGCTTTTGTCTTCTCTGTGAATTAGGAATATATGAACCACATGAACATTTTAAAAGTTTGCAATAAGCAAATAAACTTGAATGATAAACATTTTATAATCCATATGAGCATCGGTTCAAGTTGCTACATTAGCACAGAGAAATAAACTTCAAGACAAATACCAGAGCAGCAGAAGTAGTAACAGTATCGGTAATAACAAAAAAGGAAATTTATAGGGTGATATCAGGACTTAGGTTCTAGAAGACAAAAAGTGAATGTCCTCCCGCCATTGTGAACTATTTCGAACCATGCACTTCAAAGTCCCCAACCATTAGCTGCTATAACCATGCGGCCCCTAAGCAGGTAGTCTACAACTACCTACATGGTTCAATCCAATTTTTAGGGACTTAGTAGGCTGATATAATGTTTTGGTTTGAAGACTACTAGCTTTCTTCCAATCTGCTCTTACTCCTAAATCAGGCAACATAGGAAGGTGATGGTCGGACATAAGAAATACATGTCTCAACCAAAATGGTGGATGAAGATCCATTACTTTATTAATGGACTAGCCATCTTCATCCGTAACCTCGAGAATGCTTACTCAGTTTTCCCGAAATCCTTCAAGGACACCTATGATCAAATGCCAGTAACCTACGGATATCCTCTATTCATAATGGATAAGTTTCGTACATATAAAGTGAGGTGGAGTGAACTGCTGAGCAGTAAACTCGTCCTTTGGTTGGGAGACAAATATCTCACCTGCGCCACAAGTGACGCAAGTTGGCAAAAAACCAATCAAGCCTTCTAAATACATGATGAGATATCATCATACACTAAGCCATTGGGACTGATGTGACTCCTAAGATAAGTGAAGCGGCCGATATGTTTAACTTCGTTACTCTCTATAACCAATTCAGGCGCTGGCGTAGACCAGTCCTAAAGCAACGTTTTGGGTTCGAAAAGAAAAACGCATCCTAAATATGCTTGGATCACTGCAAACAGAAATTAGTGTATGAGAGTGGAGTAAATAGTATTAATAATAATAATAATGGGAGAAACAGTTCGGTTAAGATAAATACGACTAGAAAGAATTCTTTCAGTTAAAATAGTTAAGTCCACCGCCATAAAGAAAGGAAGAAAACTACGGCAGGATCACAATGGCTTCTATTCTGAACCATGTCTGATAAGGTCTCTGGCCACTGTGTTGCACCATCTCTAGGATCCCAACCAGGCAGTTGTGAAGGGACAGCTTTCTTTCATACCACGATATTATGTCATACACTGACCACCTCTCTGCTTTTCCAAAGCAGTCCCGCCGTCGGCAAATAATGCACGACGTGGAATTCTCTGGGACGACATTCGTAAAACATATCAAAGTCACCGAAGTCGGTGTTTCTAAATGGTGACACCAACTGACTGATCGTCACTGTGTCCGAACAAACAATGCCGAACCCCTGCATTACTAACTTGCTACTAATTTTGCCACTGAATGTTAGCAATTCTTCGTAAACAAAGATGACTAAACACACAGAGTCATCTAACATCCTTAACTTGAAGAGGTCAACGTTCACAAATATAGAACAAAACTGTTCTCACTAACGCGTTGTAGATCCGACCTTTTACAACCAGACTAACATCACGAAGGAGCCAAGTATGGCCCAGATGGGTATAGGCCGCTCTGACTTTCATCATACGCCTGCATCAACACTTACTCAGTTATTCAAATACACGAACTTCTCGACGACTTCTATCTGCTCAGTACCCAGGGTGAGTGCAGGTTCAGAGTCTCGCCAGTCTTGTAGAAGTACTTTGCACTTGGAAGGTGCAAAGAACATACCATACCTACTGGCACTGATTGCCAATTGATTAGATGCGGATTGCATGGTTTGAGTATCATCGCACAGTAAGACATAGTTCGCATACTAAAGGTCGAGCAGTCTTTCTCCAGACAACAGATCCACACCACCATTACCTACATCCATCTGAGCTGT